>NW_011361979.1:0-5564 GCF_000735185.1 Notothenia coriiceps
AAATATGTTTAAGTAACCTTTCATCATTCATCAACAATTAACATTAATATAACGTTATATTGATAATGTACTCACTAAACTTACAATTAATTTAACTTATTTTCTTCCAAAAGTTAATTATCCAAAGCCTCTGTACACCCCCTTCTATTTACATGTAATGGTTTGGTCCCACCTCCAAACGCGGTGCAGCACCGCCGGCACTTTCTAGCAAAGAGTCAGAGCATGTGAGGAGCAGGGATGCTAGTAGCCTACTTACGCGTGTAACATGTCTCAAAAAAAGAAAAGAAAGGAGAGAAAGACAAGAGAGAGGGACTAAAGGGCGACAGTATGTCACCCAGTTTTTCAAAAGAAAAGGTGGGTGTGGTCCATGAGTGGTGGAAATGTGTCTGTTAGCTAAGCGTAGTCCATTGTAAATAATAGTTTTTATGTTTTTGTTGTTACTAAGCTTACATTAAGTTCTGTTAATATATATAAAGAAAATTCAGAGGTTTTTAATTTCACTGCTCTTTTAGCTGACATTTAATAAATGCCGGTACATTTTTAGCAGCTATTCATACTAAATCAGTTGTCCCTCCTCCTGGTGCCAGGACCAACAGATCCATATTTAGGCTCAGCAGCCCTGTCCCCCCAATAATGCTGAACCTCAACCAGCTTTTCTCCCGACTGAAGGAGGTGAGCAGCATTGTGCTGAATGACATGCCACTTAACAGATCTGAAGGGAGACTGGAATACAATATATATATATATCAAAACAAAAAGCTAACATCCTAATTTAAATTACACATTTCAAACACAGTATTTTCCCAAATATTTAAGTTATATTTATTTGGATTTATGCATTCGTGTTGAGAATGTTCCATTCAAAAATGTAATTATTAAAATGGCATTTACACCATAAAAGATGACTATTGAGATCTATTGTCAGGAATGTTAGTCATATATCAAATAGCAGCAGAATGTTGCACGTCTGCACAGTGTTATATTTTCACAACTCAGTGTCAGTAAATATTGTGCAGTTAGTATTGGACTACAAGATAGATGCAAGTCTGTACAGGTAGAGTTATTTAAAGCATAAATGAGTGGGTTGGGTTCTGGAGGTGTGGTTACAGCAATTGTGCTTGGTTGGCGTGGCCTGGGCCTGGTGGTGGGGCCCAATGTGATATATTTTCATGGGGCCCAAAATCCTGTATGTACTACAGCATTTCCAGCGGGTCGAGCAGTCTCGTGTGAACGGACGCGTTAAATGAATCGAATGCGTGTGAGTAGAAGACTTTTTTGAAAACGCATACGGTGCGTAAACGCAAACGTTCCCTTGTAAATGGGGTCTAAAGCTCATTTTAATTTGTTTCTTCATATATTTATAACTACAAAGTAGGCAATAATCAAGCAATGACTGAATATACTGTTTGCATATATCATTTCACAACTGAAAAAGGCTCGAATATGATTGACAGTGAACATGTCAGTGATGCATTCAGATGAATTGCTAATTGAGCCATTCAACACAAAGATGTTCTGCATAGTGTCATTCTCCACTGTGGCTTGGACCACAGGAAATACACTAGAGGTGTGATGTCACATCAGTGTTGCCAGGCGACACTGACAGCTCTGCTCTGGATACCATCTGAATGAGCAGCGGGAGCCTGTGCAGTGATCAGAGAGGGACACTGAGCGTCACAGCTCTCAGGAGAGGACTGAGTGTACCGCACACATCAGACAGGAAGACCAACGCTTAGTCTGAAAGATTTACCATACACCGCGTCATTGGCCTGTTTGAACTATGGAGTAGTAAATTAACAAAATGTAGATACTGTTAATTCCTTATTTGAATTCACACATAACGTTTATTTACTTGTTAAGATGAGTCCTATCCACTAAAACATTTGTTGTTAATCTCTAGAAGATGCTTTCAATTGTCTGAAAAATGAAACTGAAGATTCTTCATGAAGGCTTTAATGAGCAGTCTTTGTTTAGTGCTGATTCACTTGTGGTCCATTTGAATGTGTTTTTTGGTGCTATAGAATTGCAATCAGTTTTATTTAGAGGTGTTTTTAACGTTTCCACATTACATTTAAGTATGAAGAGTTGAGACTAAATATCAGTAATTGTGGGAAAAAGTGGGGGAAAGCAGTATCATCTTAATGCTAAAACGTTTACAGACAAAATAACTTGAGTGCAATTAAACAAAATAGATATTCAAGTAGAGACAAAGATTCACACAACCAGACTTGGGGAGTAACAGAGCTAATGTAAAGGGATTATGTAATTACATTACCAAAAAAAGGAACTTTACTCCTATAAAGAAATGACTTGCATGATTACAATGTCACAATACATTTTCAAATGGAAATGTGTTCTTCACTTATTTTGTATACAATAGATTGATGCCTTATCTGTTGGACAACTTAAAAAAAATGGAGAAAACTAAAAGCAGCATTTTTAAGCTGTTCTGTTCTGTAGGCTAATACTTTAAGTGTGAATACGCCTACTGCCTGAATCTGCATTATGGTTTTCACTTTCTTTGATTCATTTGTTCTGTTTTTAATTCAGCAGGTGAACCTATATGTTCATAAAATAGTGTGTGTGAGCTTAACTGTGTGTATTAAACTAAAACGGAGCATTTTCTGATTGCTGGTGTATTACTGCCTGCATATGCTGAACAAAAGTAGGTTTTCCTATCAATCAAATCTCTGAGCAGAGGACACATTTCTGAACCTAAACATGTTGTTCACACAAATTGTTCTGTTGTCTTACATAATAGACTTAATTAAAAAACATCTTATTGATATTTATTTTCTCTTTTATTTATGTGCATTGCATTTAGTATGCAGGTAATCCAAAAGCAGAAAGTAATGACGTTACATTACATTTCTATTGTGATACTTAGATTAGGTTTCTAATGACATTTTGTTACAGGTAACTAGTAACTTTTAATTGTTACTGAATACATTTTTAAAGCACCCCTCCCAACCCGGCACACAACAGCATGCTCTCTCTGCTATAGTTTTTCTGGTTTGATCTGCCTCCCCCCCAGCCGGTACCTCCCCTCTCCTCCCCCCTGCAGCGGGTTGTCGGACTGCCAGTGGCTGAAATTATTTTACAGGGTCGAGGTAATTAGAGACGCTGGGCCAATGAACCGCAGCTACATGGCTCACACTCTCACACACTCTATTTTTAACTCTCAAGAAGCACTAAAGAAAGTAAAAACGCCTCTTCCCTGCTCCAGAGTAAGTGCAATGTGGAAAGTGAGACGTCTACATCTTACTTGGCCAAGGCATCAAGGCAGTGTCATAAACTGGCAAACTCTCAGTGACAAATACTATTCAGACTCTCACACCATGTAAAACGTGATGGGAATGGATTTTGAGCCAAATGGATTATCTGAGAGTGAGCCATTGACAGAAACCGTTGATAATTAAGAGAGTAAAAAGGCTTTCTTTCTTTCTTTCTTACTTTTTTTCTTCACTCAATTTCATCCTGCAGGATTATAGTTAATTTGCTTCATTAGTTTTGCTGTTGTTATGAAACTACACTAACAATTACCCATATGCTGAGCCATTTCATTCTTTATTAACACCTACATCTTCTTTTTTTGTAAATAAATCCAAACTACATGATAAATGATTACGCAACTGATTTATGTCTCAACTGTTTTAACAAAGTAAAAAGCCAATGAGAATGCAGGTCCAGCAGCTCCGTAGACGGGATATTCTACAGAGTAGTCAGACTCAAGTTGACAGAGAGGTATCTGCTGCTGAACGGTAAATACATAACCCAGATATAACAGTAATAACGATGTAATAATGATGTATTGTTGTCAAATCAAAACAGTGAAAATGTACACTCTGGCCTAAAGTTGTAGGTGTGTCACTGACATCTGGAGACTGACACTGAAGAACTCCCGACTTGGTTACAGAAATAATTAAACCAGTGCAAAGTGCCTTTAGGTAACTGTTGAAGAGCAAAGCAAATTTTGCAAAGTTCATTTTGCATCATTAATTGTGCTTCTGCTGTGAAACAACACTAACATCTTCCCATATACTGAGCCATGTAGTCCCTTCATTATGACAAACTATATGACAAAATAAGATGCAACTGATTTAAAATTAAACTATTTTAATAAAGTATTATAATTGTGTGTCTTTTCCAATACTACAGCAGCTAGTTTCCAGTATCGAGCTGTTGGAGTCAGAGTTGAACGGGGTGGGAGCAGTGTGGAGCTGCCAGCTGTGAGGGTGGAGGAGGGCTGTGGTCCAGACAGAAGTTTTCAGTCCAGTCATCTGAACGCTGTCAGCCTCATAAAACCCCTCCAGCCGCCCAAACGTACTACACCTCTCACTGCCAAGTATCCACAGAAAATTTTCTTCAGTGGTCCACTGTGGTCGTGAAGGAAATGAGCTGTACGCTGGTTTCCTGCTGACTTACAGCTGTCCACCTTCCCCTGTGCTGTAAATCAGTTGACCAGTAGGGGAAATAAAAGTCATGTTACTTGATAAGCAATATTCAACTACCGGTTTGATGATGAAATGCTTCTGGGGGCAAGAGCTCCGGAAACTATAAGACCACAAATGGAAACCAGAAGGCTTTGGATACCAACATCTTATATACCAAATCTCCTTCCTGCATCACCACTAGACTGTTAATCAAGTTTAGACCACTCCCCTACCCATTTATAAACTCCGCCCTTCCAGGCCTGTCACTCCCTTCTTTACCTCAAAGATTGCAGACTGAACAGAGGAAACAATGTGAGTTTGCATATGGATTTGAACTTCTATGTACTACCAATTGTCAGAATATTTTTCAGTTTAAAAGTTAACATATTTGTATACCTGTTATGCTATAGCCTATCTATGCTAGACCAACTGATTGACCGAAGGGGAGCAATTTAATACCGTGGATGCATCACTCATGTAAGCCAAATTGAAAACCTTATAGATGATTATAATTTTGATGATGTGATAAGAACCTTAATATATTCTAAATATTATTTTGTAGAGAAAATAATGTTTAAAATTAATGCTGTCAAAATTATCGCGTTAACGGCGGTAATTAATTTTTTGAATTAATTGCGTTAAAATATTTAACGCATTTAACGCATGCGCAGAATGGCCCGTCCCGTACATCCCACCAGTGGCAGCGCTGGGGTAGGCTACAGCCATTCCAAGAAATGGCTTAGCCCCACCATGAAAAATGATGTTAAAGTAAGCAAAATAAAGTCTGCCAACTCGCGCCGAGTAAATTGCACAGACAGCAGTAAGTACGATTGATTTCAGTAGCCACTTGTCAGGAAATACCGAAGACTAGAAACGGTTTTGAAAACCTTTGTCACGTAGTGATCGTCTTTTCAATAGAACATCTTTGCTAATGTCTTCTGGCCAATCAGAATCAAGATAACGGCGTGGTGTTGTTGCAGGAAGTCCTGACGGAGAATACTTTTGCTGTAGTAGGCTACATCTATACATCGATACAACATTACGTGTTGATAGAAATCAACACGTAATGAAATAAGACCCCACGGTTTGATGATTGATAGGTGTGTGGGCTGTCTTTCATTTTGACACACA
>NW_011361980.1:0-1391 GCF_000735185.1 Notothenia coriiceps
CGATCGACTGGTTGGCGACCACTGCTGTAGACACTAATGAGAAGAACACAGACTAAAACAGCAATGTACAGATGAATCAGATGATTAAACATGATCTTAAAATATATTTTATATATCTATATATTTTTTTTTTTGCATTTGGTTGTAATCATTATTTGTAATACTTTCTGCTGACACTAGGTGGGGCTGTGTCCAAAATGTGATCTTTGGATGAAAACAATGCATGGTATCTTTTTTTTATGAAACACGGTAAAGTCTATAACAGTGTCACACTTATCCTAGATTGTTCTGAAAGTTCTGCTTGTTATTAAGCACAGATTACATTATGCCGAGATATAATCTAATGGAGCCATGCCATATTTCACAGCCAGCCTGCTACACTGTGATCCATCGGAGCCGGGAATGACTACTCGACAAAGACAGGATTTCTTAGAGCCCATTTTTGTCTGAGCTGATTACAGGCGTATAGTGTACGTGACATACTGAAAATGCAACCAATGTGTCAAGAACAGGCCACAGTAGAATACTCTCCGAACGTGAATGTAATGATGGAAATGGGCCCCAGGCTACCCTGCAGGTAGGAACAACAGACGCTGCATCTCCATAGATAATAGAGATGGGAGAAGAGAGATGGAGGCCTCGGTTCGATCAACAGTGATTGAATGACTCATATGTGGCTGATTGCTTGGATGGTTAATTCATGGGCAAATTTAATTATTAATTTGTGGAGTAAATGTTTCATACATTTATTAATGAAGTGATTTTTTTCTTCTGCCACCACCATGGAATTGAGGGTGTTAACCAAACATACTTGGTGGGAAAGCATTACCAGACATGGAGGAATAATATAGAGATAACCTTTAAACCTTCACATCGTTTCCTAAAGCACAACAATCACACATATACTGTAGAGATGTCAACTGAATCATACCTCTTATAGAAATCGATCTCACAAACCTGTTACTCATCCTACACCTAACCCCTCTCTCGCACTGTGTGATGAGCAATGCAAGATGATGATGCATCGCTTTGACACCTCACAGAATCTAAGGCCTGTACTTTTACCAAGCTAAACTTTGCCTCACTATGTGGCCTTGCAGTGTGCTAATCGTGCTGTATGTGTACAAATGTTCACAGTTTATCCTGAGGCCTGTAATGAGTTAGTAAGCAGTGCAATTCTCAATGGAGAGTGAGATGGAGATAAATTCCCGGACTTCAACACTGCTGCTGGATAAACCTGGCCTTGCTGAAACTGAGAACACCCACTCACATCTGCACCATCTGCTTTGTGGCTCAATGGAAATCCCTACCCACCACCACGCCCCCTCGCGCCAGCACACACAAATCAGCACTCCTGTTTGGCCCCATTACGGAGCACTTCCTCCGCCACC
>NW_011361981.1:0-2183 GCF_000735185.1 Notothenia coriiceps
CATATTTACCAACACATGTTCTACGCCACTACATACTTACATTTAAACGTGTGCTGCGTCGTTTCAGCTCCAGCTGAGAAAAGATTGAGTGTGTGTGAGGAAGTCCGCGGATTGGTTGAGCCGTTACGTCACTATACTCAGGAAGAAAATAATGGAAAAAGAAAAAGGTCGGGGGCAGCATAGACAGGTCTTCTCTGTGTTAGAGTTTTACTCACTACAGGGTGTACTTTGAGGGTTTGTGACTCTGCAGGCCGGTTACTTGCAGAAAAAGCTACATAACACACAAGGGGACGGGTAAGAACCAGAAAAGCATGACATGGGACCTTTAAGTTGAGAAAGATTCTGAGAAACAGTCATAAGTATCAGACAACGTATATATGTTCCCAGAGCCCTATCTTCCCTCAGTTCAGTATTCTGTTACCGCTCATCCGGTAACCTTTTCAACATGTTAAACACAGAGAAACATGTCCACCTGTCCCCTGACTCTCTCTCCCAGGTGACTCCCTTCGTGCAGTGTGTCTCGGTGACGGTCTCTGTCTCCTCTGTCTCAGGTGACTCCCTTCGTGCAGTGTGTCTCGGTGACGGTCTCTGTGTTCTCGCTGGTTCTGATTGCTCTGGAGCGCCACCAGCTGATCCTCCATCCCACCGGCTGGTCCCCTGCAGCCGGACACTCCTACCTGGCTGTGGGCTTCACCTGGCTGCTGGCTGGCGTCATCTCCATCCCCTTCCTCTCCTACAACATCCTCACCAACGACCCCTTCCAGAACATCAGCCTGCCTGCCAACCCCTTCAGGTGAGCCCACAGATTCAGGTGTATCTTATTGTTAGAACACTCTCCCTGGTCCCCAGTGTGAGCTTGAATCTCAGGATCCATGTATCTGTGATCCTCTCCAGAATGGAAGTAGTCATCACATACAGAGCATCAACTAGTTCCTGAACAGTGTCCTTCATATGCTGATATCCAAGTGAGGGAGTTCCACAGTCACAACATGGAGGAATACCGGTTCTTCTACGTAATAATACATCCTGTCATGTGCAAAATACTGAGTTGTTTCTCAAAATGTTGGCTTTTTTCTGACTTTTTATCTCAAAATTTGGACTCATTATCAACATTCTAACTTTTTCTTAAAAATCTCAAAATTCTAACTTTTTCTAAAAAATCGGACTTTCTCTCAAAATCTTGACTTTTTCTCAAAATCTTAATTTTTTTTACTTTTCCTCAAAATTCTGACTTTTCCGGAAAAATTTGAATTTTCCTAAAAAAATTGAATTTTTTCTTTGACTTTTTTCTGACTTTTTTTTAAAAATCAAAAAGTGCGGACTTTCTCTCAAAATTCGGACTCGTTATCAACATTCTAACTTTTTCTCAAAAATCTCAAAATTCTAACTTTTTCTCAAAAATGTGGCTTTTTCTCAAAAATCGGACTTTTTCTCAAAATCGGACTTCTTCTAAAAAATCTGACTTTTTCTCAAAATCTGACTATTTCTCAAAATCTAATTTTTTTTGACTTTTCCTCAAAATTCTGACTTTTCCTCAAAATTCTGACTTTTCCTAAAAAAATTGAATTTTTTCTCTAAAATATAAAAAATCTGAATCTTTTCTGAATTCTGACTTTTTTTTTAAAAACAAAAAATTCGGACTTTCTCTCAAAATTCGGACTCGTTATCAAAATTCTGACTTTTTATCAAAATTCTGACTCGTCAAAATTTCACAAAATTCTGACTTTACCTCAAAAAAATAAAAGATCTGACTTTTTTGTCAAAAATATAAAAAAATTGACTTTTTTTCCTCAAAAATCTCAAAAATGTGCCTTTTTCTCAACAAAAAAAACTTTTTCCTCAAAAATCTCAAAAGGTTTACTTTTTCCTCAAAAACCTCAAAAACTTGCCTTTTTCTCAAACATTTGGCCTTTTTCTCAACAATTTGACTTTTTTTCTCTAAAATCTAAAACATCTGAATTTTCCTCAAAATTCTCAATTGTTCATTTTTAAATCTCACTGGTCTCCAGCTTGAGTTTGAATCTCAGGATCCATGTATCTGTGATCCTCACCAGGATGGAAGTAGTCATCACATACAGAGCATCAACTAGTTCCTGAACAGTGTCCTCACATGCTGATATCCAAGAGAGGGAGTTACACAGTCACAAGATGGAGGAATAGAAAGCAGTATTCAATGTTTACTT
>NW_011361982.1:0-2931 GCF_000735185.1 Notothenia coriiceps
CTGGAAGTTATCCAGACGAGAGCCGAGGGAAGCAGCTTCCCCCTGATGAGGTTTGTCAGCAGCACGTTGACTGAGGACTGCTGAGAGACATCAGACACAACCTCATTGTTTCTGAAGTCCAGAGAAAGTCTGCTTTCATCCAGGCCGTCAAAGATGAGCAGCACTTTGCAGACAGCCAGCTGCTCTGCTGTGACCTTCTGTAAGGTTGGATGGAAAACATGGAGCAGCCTGAGTGTACTGCTCACCTTTGATCAGGTTCAGCTCCCTGAAGGAGAGCGGGATCACCAGACTGACATCTTGGTTTCCCAAACCCTCGGCCCAGTCCAGAGTGAACTTCTGCACTGAGAAGCTTTTTCCAACTCCAGCGACTCCGTTGGTCAGGACCGCTCTGATGAGAGTCTGTTGGTCAGGTGAGGCTTTAAAGATGTCCTGGCACTTGATTGGAGTGTCATGGAGGGTCTTCTTCTTGGAAGCTGTCTCCAGCTGCCTCACCTCATGTTGGGTATTAACCTCTTCACTCTGGCCTTGTGTGATGTAGAGCTCAGTGAAGATGCTGTTGAGGAGGGTTTCACTTTGATCAGTTCCTTCAGTCACACGTTCACATCTCCTCCTCAGACTGATCCTATGTTCCTCTAAAACCTCCTGCAGACCACTATCTGCTGGAAGAGAAGGAAACATGAGAGAATCAGGAAAATGCTCGGAGAATCTAATTATAACAATAAAACAACAAAAAAAGACTGAGTTTAAATGTCTTATAAACATTTTAATGTCTGTGCTCTACAACAGAATACCTATTCAGAAACAAATGAACCAGGAAGAGGAATGAAACGCTGCATGTGTTCGGCCTCTTACCTCGCACAGAGCTGGTCTGACTGGCTGTCTGCAGGCCAGCTCTGGTTCTGGATCTTTCTCCACACTGGGGACAGGAGGGGCCTCCTGATGGAGGTCTCTGCTCCCAGTATGAGGTGATGCACTGTCTGCAGAACCTGTGTCCACAGCTGGTAGAGACTGGATCCTTCAGGACGTCCTGACACGGAGCACAGCTGGACAGCTGCTCCTCCACAGGAACATGACTCTTCCTCTTCCCTCTGTGGAGATGAACACTTCCTTTAGAGCACTTTACATTAGTGGATCTGATTCTCACCAATGGGCAGATTGTCACAAACGTCACACTCAAGATGAAATGTTTCACGCTGCACGAATACGCCGGTGACATGAATTTCACATCTTCACTTTATTGGTGTTGCCAGGCACGGATCTGGGTCTTTGCATTGACTCTACATGTAATCTCACAAAGCTCTATCGTATCTGCTGATGCTAAACACAACCAGCTCCCCAGGTTATCACTATTATTAATACATGCCCAAGTAGTCAATACTTTTTTTGACGATATATTTAGTCTTTAGTGAGTATTTATCAATATTTTTGTCATTTAAAACCTTTTTATGCCACTGATACTATGATGCTATAAATGCATATTGAAATATCCTCAAATAGCTTCCTGTACTCTGCTGCCTTTGTTCTGTACTATACTGAACACATGATATTATTAAAGAACAGTTTAATATATTAGATTATATAAGAACTGAATCCTCTTCAGGTCAGGTTACAGCAGAAACTCTTACTTTGTGTCTGAGGGTCCAGGTTCATTACTGAAGGTTAGAGGTACATCTTTAGACCAGTCACTCTTCAGAGACAGACAGCTGGAGACTGAAGATGTGTCCTCTTCCTCCTCTTTAAAACCACTCATCTTCACCAGTCTGAGAGATGAACCAGTAACACTGAAGACACACACACACACACACACACACATTATAATAACACACTTGTTTCAATCATAACCATCATATTAATAAACTTGTGTTATGATATTAGGGTCATGCAGTCAGGCAGCTGTCCCAGAGACAGAGAGAGAGAGAGAGAGAGAGAGCATATGTGTGTGCATGGTAGGGCGAGCGAGAGTGAGCGAGCGGTGGTATGTGTTTTTGAGGTGAATGAAACAGCAGCAAAGGTCTGTCGTGTGTCTTCAAAGTTAGATCTGTAACAAAGACCTTAATAAATGCAACGGCCTCCCAAAGAAGAGCTCGCCTGTCTGCCTTATTGAAAAGTGGGTTATTGAACCGGAAGTTTGTTGCTTCGGCCCTGGAAGACTGCAGAGAGTCACCCCTGCTTCCTCCACTACGGTCTGGGAGCCGACAGGAAAGTTTAACACTTGGTTAAAAAACATCAAATCAGTCAGACTTCAGACAGGCCGCTCTTTTGACTGCGCTGGGCTGTCGCAGGTTATGTTGCTTTGATGAATCAGAAAACAGGAAATAATAAAGTTTACACCACTTGTAGAAGTCTCTTTGGACTCTAAGACGCTGATGTTCTGACATCCAGTAAAACAGAGTAAATAATGTGTTAAAAAGCAGATCCTGTTAACACTCACCCTGTTGTCCTCCTGCTCCGTCCAGCTGTAAAATGGTGTCTGGCACTCTGACAAGTCTGACTTTATACTTTCACTTTCAACTTCCCTCCCTGTCTGCAGCTCCTCTTGATTCATAACCAGCCTTATCAGCTGAACCAGTTCACATACAGGGACTCTGTTCAGTGAGATAACAAATAGAGCTAAAAACAAGATCAACAAAGTTATTTAAATAAACATATTAAAACCACAGTGTGAAAATCACCCAGTAAACATCCTGCATTCAAAACCTCACTTAAAGGTCCCCTATTATACTGTTTTTCATCAATATATTATAGGTCCAGATATACACAGAACATGTCTCTGGAGTGTTTGGGTGTGTTTGGGAGAGTTAAGACTTGAGTGACATCAGCGAGCAGAGCGGCAGAGGGAGTCCCAGCGCCGTCCCTGGCCAACTTGAGGCCCCATGCAAAGTTATATGATGAGGCCCTCTGTTTCGCGAGCGTCGACGGGGGGGGTGGGGG
>NW_011361983.1:0-1856 GCF_000735185.1 Notothenia coriiceps
TCAGACACACACACACACACACACACACACACACACACACACACACACACACACACACACACACACACACACACACACACACACACACATACACACACACACGTTTCAACTCAACTCTCATTTATATTTAATTTTCTATTTGGTGGTGTGGGATGAAACATGGGGGTCCTAAAGGCAGTTCATTTAATTGTTCTCAAAAATAGAATATTGATAATCTTCAAAATCTTCATGTCAACATTGACTGCTCTTTGATAGATGTTATAGGCATGATGACACTTCCAAACAAATAAATAGATTGTTGTCTTAAAATTACAGCTTAAATGTTTCTCTTCTCAAACATTTTGACCCTGCATCTATGAATATTCTAAACATATCTTTCTGTGAATCAAATATGCAGTCATTGATAATAGTCTAGGGGGGGAAACTAGAATCGGTTTGATTACATTAGCAGAATATGCTTTGAAATTCAATCAGATGGAGGTTGGATAACATTACAAAAGAGCCACTGTTTTGGTCCACACCTGCATACGATTGCTGTGTTTAGATGTGCCCCAACAAAAGGGTCCCATTATTAAAGAAATCCTTTAAAAAACTTCCAGATTTCCTTGGTTTGTGCCACTGCTGGACTAGGGTTCTAAAAGACAGGAAATTAAGATGAAAACATTTGCAAATATGTAGCTTGTAGAGTGTGAGTGTGCCTTCATTCAGTGATGTCTGAGATTTGGGTCTAACAGCGGCAACAGCAGGTCTGCAGGGCCCGGGTTAGATCCCTCGGTGCTGTTTTCTTATTTCTGCCACTTCGATTTTAATCCAAAAACTAAATGTAATCATAGCTGTACTAAAAAGTGGTGCGGGAATGAGTCCTAAACCTGGAAATGAGTCTGCAACTGATTTATCAGCAGAAATAGAAAACTCAGTTTGAACTACTTAAATCTAATGGCCTTGGATTTAATAGCAGTATTAGGAGTATAGCAGGATGGTGTTAGTGCATAGAGTATTCCAGGAACAACAAGTCCTCCAACTCATACGACCAAATGGGCCAATTGTTCAGGCCCTTATTGCGACCAAATATGTTGTTTGTTCAAGCGCTTAATAAGTCCTATAATTATGTTTGAAAGTTTTCGCCCTCTAGTGCTCCCGTTGAATGCTAACGTTACAGAGGGTCGTTTATTCACAAATAACCCTCTCTGTAAAATCCTAAATAGGATAGTTTGGCCATTAAAACGCTTTTTGATTAGATTTCTAGCGAGAAGTGTAGATTGTACTTTTAGAATCCACGTCCAGTCGATATGTAGGATCTATAGTTTGATAGATATTACGAAGATGATTTGAGGTATGCGGCAGCCTCCATGTGAAGTTATGGGTTGAAAAAAGTATTTCAGGTCTCAACGTTTTCATAATAAAACCAATGATCAAATGATTTAACAGTGATATCTGCAGTACTCATCAACTAAAAAACATCAGTTTATCCTTGTTAATTATACAACATTTATAGGTTTAAATTGTGTACAATGCTTTTGAGTTTTTCCCATAACGGCATTGTAATACACGGTTCGGCTGCATTAAATATTACATATCTGCCGTACATATTTATTTATAGAGCCCTGATCAGAAGACCTTTTGACAAACTGTAAGAAATGCCGCCAAAACTGAGTATGTGACGTTTGTGACGTGGATCATAAATATATTAGCAATTAAACAAAATCTTCCATTTCTTTTCACACAATACGTCTCCCTGCACTATCAATACTAATTCGGCTGACTTTTATATTTGATCCAATTGGTAGATAGATTATATTTACACCATAACGGTGCACAGCTGATAGAAAGGGGACTTGTAGTTTTTAAAGGTATTA
>NW_011361984.1:0-4683 GCF_000735185.1 Notothenia coriiceps
TTCGAGCCTGAAACCTGAAAACAGGCTCAGGGCTTAACAGGTAAAAGGAAACTGGCCAAAAAAAACAACAACAACCTTGCACACTGCTCACGACCTCTTGCAGTGTTTGGACATGAATTCATTCATTCATTTGATGGAATGCAAAATAAACTATCAATAAAATAAACACGGCTCCATTCTGGTAAAATTATGTTTATATTGTTAAGATGGGATGTTTTTTCCAACTTCCCCCTTCAGTTCAAAATGTCAGTCGAAACATGAACTGAAGTGGTAGCAGAGGTATGTCATTTATGTAATCTGATTCTCATTGTATAAGCAATACGATTAAAATCATGAGCAGGTCTATGGGTTTCAAAACATGAGCAACATGTACTCTAAGAGAAAGTTAGGGGCAAATAATGTGTCTACAGTCTGCCCACCAGACTACCACCTGTCGCCCTAGTATAATTGTTGTTTAATTCATAATGAATTTCAATGACACACAGTACTAACAATGACAGAGAATGGCTTCATATGACAGATGAATCATTGACTGAATGAGTGAAAACTCTTAATTTCTTCACTAATGCAATTTCTGTTTAGTAGTTTAATGCCCCTGCCATACAAGTTGCAGTTTACATCCAACATTTCTTACATTACCTTTCTTCTTTACTATATGTAAGGGAAACTTCTGTAGCAATGGAGAGTCAGGACTCAGAGAGACACAAGGAGAGTTGGAGCTTTGATGTCAAACACTGGTGTTTCATTTGGAGTTTTGGCCGGAGAGTTGACAAGACAGGTGGTGTGTCACGAGTTGACACAGCGGTTGCCAAACCAATTCTGAAGAACTCTTTCTGCAGCTCGAGGTTTTAACTAGTTCGGAGTGTAATAATCAACATTCTTCATCAGTGAGACTAAAGCAATAAGGATCCTGAATCTAACTAGAGCTCTCGTCCATAGGAAAGAATGCGCGCCAGGGAACCTTCGTCACTGAACAGTAAACTACCTCATGGCGGCTTGTGCTCTGTCATAGACTGGCAACAACAATACGCCCAAGGGCCCCTCCTTAAGAGAGATAGTAGCAATACCCAATGCCGTAGACATATGCCATGGGAAAGGAGACAGTGAGAGGAGAAAATGATGAACTGTGTCGAAGGTTGAATACCTAAGCAAATTATTCCCCTAACACTATACACATTTTAATTCTGAAGTTGTGTTTTGTGAAGTCGCAGTGACCTTTGACCACCAAAATCGAATCAGTTTATCCCTGAGTCCAAGAGGGCATTTGTTTCGAATGGGAAGAAATTCCCTCGAAGTATTCCTGAAATACATTCATGTGAGAGGGACAGACTCGTGTACAGACTGCCAGATGGATATACAACCCAAGAACATATTGCCAACATCCTCAGCCGTTGATGGCGTGAGGACATCAAAAATGATACCTCACGAGAAAACAGCTCTACATTTATGTTGTTTATTTTACAAGATTTTGTCAGACCTACACTTTCGAATATTATCTTTTAAACGTATCTGAATGGTGTGCTTTTAATAGTTCCCTCAGTTGTTCTACCTTATGCAAAATTATGTATTTGCTAAAGTGTGTACTGTAGCTCTCAGTTCTCAAACCGATTGTTGTTGCATGCTATATTTTAATCGGAGCGATGGAACATCTGCATGGTGGGCTCAGATGTTCAGACAAAAGATTTGATGGCAACATGCAGGATTGACTGCCCAGCTGTTTGATGATGGACATGGCTGAAATACCTCATATATTTTCGTGCTGCTCGTCTTTCTATGGGCATAAAGTATACCATTAATGGACTACCAATAGACAGACAGATGTTAGAAGATGTCCACCACCCACCTGTGTCTCCTGCTACTCCGCTATGAGTTTCCTGTATGGCTCAAGAGTCCAGTAAGAGAATAGCAGGAAAATAGTCTGTGTCACTGCCATTGTTAGCTGAAGAGGTAGCAGAGGTTTTGGCTAAAGAAAATACACGGTAAAAACACATACGATATACACACTGTAGTGTTTGTTTATTGGTTGTTTATGGGACAACAATGGTTGGCGTAAAAAGAGGTTTAGATGACCTCAGGGCGTCTATTATACTGTCTATTCTCAGTATAAATATAGACTGGATAAATATAGCCAGCAGCTGCATCACTGTCACTTTCACATTGATAAGTGATAACAAGAGAGAATATAGAAGAGGGAAGTATTCCTTTTGTTGAGAGTCCGGTCTGCGGCTATTTCAGTAACAGTGATGATGTTACAGACCTGAACACAAACTCTGCGTGCGAGGAGAAGAACGTGTATTTAGATTACTTTGATGCACATTACAACAGCAAAGATGCAACATCTTATTTGCAATTCTTAAGATATCCTGTTGGTTTAAATGTTTGTCCTCTAAATGCAATCATTTCTTGTCATATATTAATTTTGGTTTACAGTGTAAGTAAGGTGCTTTGTGTTAATCCTTTGTTTGATATTCATCAAATAGTCAGTATACAGTAGATTAGAAAACAGATACAAAAAAACGTGTCTAAAGATACCATGAAAAATGATTTGCAGATCTTTCAAAATTGGTGTCTGTTATTGAATTTTAAGAAGTAACACAATGAATATAAACCGAGTTATTTGTTAGTTTTCAAATGATGTTACTAAATATAATTATCATTGTCCAAAAAAAACGCGGATGTAGGAAAACATTGTCCCAGTCTCCTTGGTCTATGTCTGGACAGTCTTCCTTTACAGAGCAGAGTATTAATAGAAACACACACAGGAAAGTTAGTACTAAAAATACTGAAAAGGGTTATACTTTATTTTAGTAACCAAATCTATTGAGATAAAGGTTGGCTGCACTTATTAATTAATTATTATGCATTCATTTTTACAGATTATGCAAACTTAAATATTTTAGTTTATGAAGCTATATACTATTGTGTATTTGTGTCATCTTGTATGATATATTAATCCATACTTGACATTCATGTAACTAAAAGACCACTGGAACATTCAGCATTTCTTTTAAATGTTTGCAATGGTGCCCACATAGTTGTATTTCTTGCACTATTGCATTTCCATGTCTGTTTCTTCTTGCACTATTCTTATTTTGCATGTCTTTTATATATTTATGTTGAATTTTTGCAGGAGCCTCCTTATGATTATTGCCAAAACTACACTTAGCTGTTGTGCACATGATAAAAAATACTTTAAATCTATGTTTGAATCTTGAATAACATACCTGTTGAAAATATTTTTCAGAACATTTCCTCTTGCTAGACCCAGATATTCTCAGTATGTCATGTTTATCTAAAAATGTCAAAAATATTTAAAAGAAGATAACCCAATCAATGCATTTAAGGGCCATTAATCTGATGTAGTTGTGAAGTCAGTTAAAGGACAGTCCCCCAACTTCATTATTTTGTATTCAGTCTTTGAAGGTTCTTGGCTTGCTGTATGACAACAATCCTGCCGGATGTTGATATAAATGGTGCATTAAGAACAATCACAGTGGGGCATGAACGCCTGGCAGTCTGACGATGTGAGCTCGAGCTGCTCTGACCTACGTGACTGTTGTTGTGTCTGGGTCTCATTCAGGGATTTCTGCTGTCTTTTCTGAGCCTCCCTGATCATCACATCCTCTTACACTCTAAAGCGCAACTTATACCGTCATCCACTGCCCCCCCCGAAACACATCCAGCCACCCAACCCGAGGCATGTGTGCAGTGTCATGCATACAGGAAGAGAGACGTGCTGCAGAGACAAAAGAGAGACATATTACCTGCAGCCAGGAGCCGCAGTGCAGACAAAAGAGATCTTGAGGAGACTCTGTAACAGTAGTCAAATTATTGTGCTCATTCTACTTCTTACTGCAGTAAAATGAAAGAAACTGATGCATACATCTATGGTCAACATATATAATACAGCAAATCAAACGATCCATAGATGAGGTAGGCATATAAATGAAGCATAATTCAAACAGTAATGTCCACTCACATTGTCAGTAACGCCTGAGGGGAGCAGGACTGGAGACAGTTGGTTGCAGGTCTGTCTCTAAACTAATCAACTAAATTAAACTTCACCTGGGTGGATTGTCAAAGGGGGAGCCTCGTTGCGGGGAAAATATACAGATGGCTAGTCCGCCCCTGAAAATGTCTATGCAAACGTTATTATTAGGGCCGGGACTCGATTAAAAAAATTAATCTAATTAATTACAGGCTTTGTAATTAATTAATCGCAATTAATCGCATTTTTAATCGCATATAAATATTTGACCTGAGAACAGTGAGAAGCAATTTTTTTCACATGGATTTTAGTATACCATTGAATAATGACTGAATACATAAGCTTAAGCAACAAAACATTGTTTATTTTTTTCAAGGCTATACTTAACCAAGACCAACAGAAAAGTGCAATTTTTGCCATAAAGTGTAGCAATAGCATATTTAGGAATATAGTACATTTCAGAGATTTAGGTAGCCTATAGGTAGGTAGACCTTCTGTAAACTATAACACTTTGTTTTTTAAGTAAAACACAATACTTTCAAGTACATTCAGAACATTGGAAACCCTGACTATTAGAAAACATCTCTCTGTTGCTTCAGAGGCCATAACAGACTTTGTTGATTTACCAACAGTTGATTTAAAAAATCTAATCAATTTCAGTCCAACTCTCTCAATAACCTTGGCCAAAACAATAA
>NW_011361985.1:0-4733 GCF_000735185.1 Notothenia coriiceps
CTGCAAATAAGCTGTCCTCATGAGCAATGCAAACAACATTGTATCATTTAGATACCGAAAGTACAATATATTGAACACTGTGCTGCTGTCATTTCCCCCTAATGATAACCTGAGATGGTGAATTATAACTCACAATGAAAATTGTTCAGGAAAGTGGGTAAAGAGTAGACATGTAGAACTAGATAAGCTTATGATAAGCCAGCCTTGTCTACTTATTAAGGAAAAGTGGGAGGTTCTTTTTAATGAACAGTAGCTTCTCTGCTTTATCAGCCATAAATCTGTTCCTCTTCTCATCAAGCACATGAGAGGCAGCGCTGAACAGTCTCTCGCTGTCAGTGCTTGTGATTTGATCTTACTCCGCATATTTGTCCGGGTGTTTTGATTTCAAGTGGTGGAGTAATCCCGAAGTGCAGAAAGTCTTTGCAGTTACACCCCCTCGAGAAATGTCAGCTGAACACGTTTTACAAATCGCAATCCGCGCCTCTTTCTCTGATATTTTTAAATATCTCCAAGCGGCAGACATGTTGGC
Organism: Notothenia coriiceps; assembly: GCF_000735185.1. Taxonomy (NCBI): domain Eukaryota; kingdom Metazoa; phylum Chordata; class Actinopteri; order Perciformes; family Nototheniidae; genus Notothenia; species Notothenia coriiceps. The sequence goes on from NW_011361985.1 coordinate 530, forward strand.
GAGCATGGTCGCGCGCCGTGCTTGTCGCCGCGTTTTGATTACGTCAACACAACAACACGTTAGCTTACCAACGTAACTCTGTTCTCTGACATTCGGTGATATTTTTTCGGTGCTAGAACAAAACAGTTATGAAATACTATATGGCAGTAAAACAAGAATAGAGTTAAAAGGGGAGTGATTTGTAAAATATCCATAAAGAAAAAGAAAATCTGTTCACAGTTGTGTTTCATATGGGTGTTGAGAGATGTATCCATAGATTTAGTCCCTAAAGTTGCTCTCAAAGTGCACCAGATTGATGCTTTTAACTTCAATATTTAAAAACAATCTTCCCGGGGGAGCATCCGCCCGGACCCCCGTAGAAGAGGTGAGGTCCGCCCCCCACTAAAAAAAAAATAGCACTTTACCCCTGCCTATATGCCGTGAGCTGATTATCGAGCCTTCGTTGTAACAATCGCGGGTGTACTGTGTGTGTGCGTGTGGGGAGTTGCAGTAGAAAATTCCACTGTAGCGCCTCGGCCGCCGCCACTGTGGGCTAAGCCCCGATTGTTTTCAGTTCCAGGCGACGCCCCTGCTCGCTACTCTCCTTATAACATGTAATATCACATTGCAACGTACCCCAGTCCATCTGCCTAGCCTTTAGCAAGTAGGATAGCTGCCAGAAGTTATAGTTTGGCTCAGGGGACGCGGATCAGTGAAACTTCCTGCAGACTCGTGCGGACTCAGAGCCGTAACCGTAGCACATCCAGAGATCCAGAGATCCAGGCAGACTCATCATGCACGAGTCAACAGCAGACTCAGATTCGCAAATCCTCACTCACTGAATCAAGGGAACTTCCTTCACTTCCTGCAGACTCGTGGGAACTCAGAGCCTTAACCGTATAGCAGATGCAGAGATCCAGAGTCGTCATGCACGAGCATAGCCGCGGGAACTGGGAAGTCATTTTACTTAGGGGGTGCGGACAAAAGTGTGGAGAGATTTCAACAACAGTAACATGAAGTTTTTCAAATGTACACCATTCGCAGCCCCGCCTCCAGCACCCCTACTTCACGCGGCTATTGAGCACGAGTCAACAGCAGACTCAGAGATTCGCAAACGTATTATTATGGGATTAGGATAAATTAAATAAACTTTAACCTAAATAAAAGATGATCAAATCTGGTGGAAATATTTAAAATAGGCATTTTTTTAGCCATACCTCAAAGCAGCATGAGCTGAATACAAAGGTTGTAATGTTGTCCCCAAGTTTAATAAACAGTAAAACATTGCAACATGTCAGAGAAATAAATAAAGCAAAAAGCAGCTACGCGTCAGAGTAGCATTTTATAAATCCCACGTAGCCTACTGTTGGCTTATGGACGTCATTATATGACTTAAAATGATTGGTTTAGACCCCCCCACTTTTACTATGTGGAAAGTCAGTGAATCGGTCTATCCACTCACCACTCTTTTTAGAGTGCTGTGTCAGTGCTTCATTATCAAATCCATTCCACTTGCTTATTGTGAGAATGCCCAAATCAATGAAACTCCGTAGGCCTACCATGTTTTCACTGCTACTTTGTAACAAGGCAGATTCTCAGAGCCGTACACATGAGCCGTACACATGCTAAATTATGCGTGCCACGGTTTCCACGCTGCGAGGCTCCGGCGCTAACAGTTCACAAGCGTGCTCCACTAGCACCCATATATAAGGCGCTGTTATTAAAGAGGTGGAGGGAGAGTCCTCTCCTGTCAGACTGAGAGGCTGATAACTACAGCTCAGTGAGGTAAAGGACTCTCTGATGCCCCTTTCACACCAACGCGTTTTCAGCTCTGGCTCGGAGCTGGAGCCTGAAAAGTACAATTTTTTCCTGTTCACACTACAGCGGCGCCGCCTCTTAGCTCCGGAATACGGTTCACTTCCAGCTCCAAAACATTGTCGGTCTAGACTAGAGGCAAGAGCTTCGGAGCTAAGAGGCAGCGTCTCTTACGTCTCTCTTACGTCGAGGCGTGCAGGAAACTAAACCCACCTCCCCTGAACATGGGTCGACGGAAGAGTCTCGTCATGCCTGCCTACAAACAGTAGTGCTTATAACACACTTTATAAAGTCAGGCAACACTAACCAGGCTTCGTGTGATTCTGTTTATTTGTACCTTACTTTGACCATCCGTTCACTGTTATTGATCATTGTGGAGAGAGGCACACATTTTGTTTTGTATTATAGCAGCTATCGGATGGAATCAATACATGGGCTGCACAGGTTGTCGTGTCCGACTATCACAGTAGAGTAGAATCATAATAAAAATACGCCGGTAAAATGTGCCTGTAGAAAACGATTTATGCCACAATAGGATAGCAATAGCAAGTAGTCAGTTTAGCTTCGGTTGCTATGCTACCATCACCCATTTTATACCAGAGAAACTTTCATAACAGCGTTGTGATGCCAAACAGCGTCAATTCATACTGAAACACATTCACTTATTGGGATGGCGATATTTATCAGCTGCTTGTGTGACAGTCAGACAGTGAATACTTTACAGCGGCGGCTGCCGTGAGGAGACTAAACTCCGGTGGACGAGCAGCACTGCAGCGGTCGGTAAATGCCGTTGAAACACATTAAAGCCTCTAAGTGGTTTTTTCTACCTCAGCTTGGATTTCAATTTTTTTTATTTGTAAGGAAGTTTCAATTTAAAATGTTGTCGAACAAATTCTTATAGTTTATTAAATTTGTTTCCCACAAGTTCTAATGAAACCTTTTATCACTGGAATGACAACTCTGAAAGGGGGTGATGACTTAAATCTGTTTCCCTCCATCTGTTATCACATGGATTAAACATGGATTAAACATGGTTCCATCAAAAACCTCTGAGTATGCTGAAGTAAATGTGGCATGTGGGTCAGCTGTTCTATTCCTCTATTAAATATATCATCATTTTACTGTAAGTTTGCTATATTCTTAAGGCCTGTGTGTTTTCAAGTTTTCCAACATCTTAAGTACCTCTGGACGAGTGTTTCAGTTGGAGGTTCTGACGTGTGTGTGTATCAGTGAGGGGTTTCCTTTACCCACCATCAAATGGCCGCTGTTAGACGCTCACACTGAATACTCCAATTTCCCAAACCATGCAGTCAACTTCAGCATTACTGTATCTGTAAAAGATCGCAACTACACCACTGTCGAGTGCACCAGCAGCAACGACATTGGGGAAGTAAAGGAAAACCTCAACGTTAGAGAAAATAATGTAAAACTGGATGGTACGTTTTGACAACTAAAATACCTCCCCAACTGTAGACCACTGCTTTGTGAAGTGTTTAATACAAATAAAGAAAACATCATATGTAGATTTGTGACCATTTTAATATCTTCCAACACAGGCAACACTACATGACCAGGGATGTGCAGTATCTGAGTTTACAGCATTAATATAAATCTTCAACAGTTAAACAATCAACACTACTGTATGTCATTTCTAATAGCAGATCAACATGGACCATGTGAAGTGCTACTCTGGGTTGGCGTTGCTGCTGTATCTCTTATTGTAAATGTCATCAGCATAATCTTCATGATGTTCCTCTGGTATGTAACTACTGTATGTGTATTATGATGTAATGCTTTGAAGGCTCTGTCAATGCAGCACAGACTTCTAGACACCTCATGTCTCACACTTTCTTCTTTTCATAGGCACACAAGAAAAAAGGTGAAACCAAACCAAGAGGACAGAACTTACATGTCAATCAAGAAAACAGACGTGTCATCAGATTATGAAGTTATCGCCCAGCCTCTGAACTAACAACAACAAACGTCAACTGAGTGCAGTAGGAGATGATTCTGCAAAACTCTGACAGATTTCCTAAATCATATTTTCATCATGTACAACATTCTTGGAGTATGAAATTTCTCAGTTAACTGCAACTTCTTTTATTATTATGTTTTATACCTTACATTTCATGAAGCTTTACTTACCCAGGGGAAGATCATGAAGCGTGCATATTCAGTTTAATCACAGTCTATTCTAGCTCGTGCTTCGCAGATTCATTAACAGCTCTGGGGATCTGAAAATGTTAAAACTTATATGATGACATTTTTTTTATTTTTTTTTATTATTATTTTTAATTGCATTTGTTTCGTTATCAATCTGTACGGAAGAGGATTAGGGCCACATGATTTTTTTTTTGGGATGATTTGAAAAAAAAACGTTTTTTTTTTGTTCTGAGAAAAAAAGTCAGAA
>NW_011361986.1:0-3385 GCF_000735185.1 Notothenia coriiceps
CTGTCGATCCGCCCCCACCACTCTTAACAACGTTAACAGACAACAGAGCAGTGGGAGCCGGTTGGTCAATCCCCGACCCGTATTGCGCATGCGCAGATCTAAGATCCAGGAGAAATGATAAAAAGTAAAAGTCTGCTGCTTATTGTTCTACTAGGCCAACATAGAGTCAAAGAGTATATGAGAGTGAGAGTGTGTTCATTAATATATTTGGCAGTTTGGAGTAAGTCTGTAGATGTGTTTGTGTGTGTTGTGTTTCATGTATTGGCCTCTCACGATAATTAATTTTGTTGGATACATTTTCCCGGATATTATTGCGATAAACGATAATATTGTCGGCACCGTTGTATGACCATTTCAGACCACTGACATAATGATAATATATAATAATAATTCAAGTACATCCTTTCAAGCTGCTAGTCACATCCTCATGTAAATGGCAATTTATCGAGTTCATTTTTATTTATCGTACGATAAGTCAATTAATTGCTTATCGCGACAGGCACACAATAAAACAGTGGAAACAAACATGTTTGACTTTCATTAGTGAATGAAACTGTGTGCCCTTTATAGTAATATTGTGTATTTGTATATATATCATATATATATATATATATATATACTAAGGTCCCGCTACTGACACGATAGCAGTCATTAAGTGCGCATATGTGTAATTAAACCTTTATATATACAGTCTATGAATTAAACCCAGGATATCAAAATCTCACTCCAGCCAGGTACCCAAAGTTGACAACCCTGTCCTAATGTTCATACATTTGTAACACTGTACCAAAAAAATCTCACTCCAAGCTGAACTCAAAGGTTGGCAGCCCTGTGTAAAGTAAATAGAATATGTAAACTAGCTGACTAGATAGATAGCAAACATCAGCTAGCTTGTGAAGTAGATAGCTAATGTTAGCAAGTTAGCTTGTTTGCTAATGCTCGCTAGCTAAATATCACAATTACACATTGGTATTGCAATTACACTGCTTATGAGTATAAAAACTGTTGTGCATTATACACTTGTGTACAGTTTATTGTTGCTTGTGAATGCCACTTCACCAATATTTAATGACTACGTACTTTTGTAATGCTGCAACTTACTTTAATTTAATATTTTCGCATTTTATGTATTTGACTCCTGCTGTTCCAATTTGATTTTGCTGTGGGAGGAATAACATATAGTTTACTCTGAGTCTGACAATGTTTAAATTCAGGTTTGAAGGGCTGTATTGCTGTCTGAAATAAACGTAAATAATTTCAGATCTACAATATCTTTTAAAAAAACATCACATTTTATCACAAAGTCCAATAAATCGTAAATAGAGGAATTTGAAGCCATTTCCAGACCTGTCGCTATGACTACAGACACTGCACTTTAAATTGGATCTACATTGAGGTGTTTAAATAGTATGAATCTTTCCAGACAGAGCGAGGTGAGAAAAGGAGACAGGAAGTGGGACGATTAGAGGCTTTGTCATGTCTTCTGGGAGTCCAGATGAATCATCCTTTATTGAGAGGGCAAAAGGCGGCAGGTTAATAAGGAAGAGAGCGAGACGCAGGAGGTCAATGTCACAAAGAAGAACAGCCGCCGTCTCTTCGTCAGAGGCCGAAACGCAGTGAAGCAGTTCAAGTTCAAAACCATCGAGACGACGCCTTCATCGACTGAGCGGAAACCTGTGATCTGCTCTAAATGCATTGTGTTCTTTTGGTTACATGTTTTCTTCTTTGTCACTGTTGCTTGTTGTGGAAATGTTGAACAGAAAATAATAGTATTATGCAGAGGTGGGAAGTAACTAAGTACATTTACTCAAGTACTGTCCTTAAGTACGATTTTGAGATACACTTTTGAAATAGTTGTACTTTACTTGAGTATTTCCATTTTATGTAACTGTGTACTTCTACTCCACTACAATCAGAGGTAAATGGTGTACTTTTACTCTTAAATCAGACTTTAGTTCCACCTGGAGTAAATCCACAAGCTACCCTGCAGTATACAAAGTCATTCAAACTAGCTGCACCTTTACCAGCTTTGAGAACACTTTCATGATCAATCATTATAAAACATATCATATATATTATTCTGAAATGGACCAATCTGCACAATGACTACTTTTACTGTCGCTACTTTCACTAGATTTTGATGAGAATACTTTTCTACTTTCACTTGAGGAACATTTTGAATGCAGGACTTTTACTGTAACAGAGTATTCCTACACTCTGGTACTTCTACTTTTACTCAAGTACAAGATCTGAGTACTTCTACTTTTACTCAAGTACAAGATCTGAGTACTTTTACTTTTACTCAAGTACAAGATCTGAGTACTTCTACTTTAGTACAAGATCTGAGTACTTCTACTTTTACTCAAGTACAAGATCTGAGTACTTCTACTTTTACTCAAGATCTGAGTACTTCTACTTTTACTCAAGAACAAGATCTGAGTACTTCTACTTTTACTCAAGTACAAGATCTGAGTACTTCTACTTTTAATCAAGTACAATATCTGAGTACTTCTACTTTTACTCAAGTACAAGATCTGAGTACTTCTACTTTTACTCAAGTACACGTCAGAGTACTTCTTCCACCTCTAGTAATATCTATAGTTTGACGTCATTTGGTTTTACAGGTGTCTCCAGAGCAGGCAGACTCACCATCATCCACCTTTATTTTATTCAGAAACGAACCGTTGTTGACAGAAAAGAGAATAATACACAAAGCTGCACAGAGGAAACGTCTTTGTTTTCCAAAGGTCAAGGCATTTGCTTATAGAAAAGGTTTGACATTTTAGAAAATATGCGTATTGAAAGGCAACAGTTTAAACTCACTGGATTGAGTGCATTTTGATAAGGTTGCATTGCAAAGTAAAAGGCAATCTGGTTTCTTGACAATAAAATAAACAATATCCTCCATTATACTTTAACCCCTATTTGCACTGAAAGAAAATGAATAAAGCACATATGAGTAGAAAGAAGATAAAACCACACATAAACAAGACCTTCAGTACTTCTGTAAACGTAAGCCCAGTCATGTCAAGGGTTTATGGGTAATGATGTTTATTATAAAGGTCACTAAAAAGCTTAAAATCTGACCAACTTGTTCTGTCAAAGATGGAGCCTCAAGCTTTCTCTTTAATGTTTATTTTGAGCAGAGATGGCAAAAGTTCACACATCCTTTCCTAAAGTTGAAGTACAGGTACTCATGTTTAAAAATACTCTGGTGAAAGTAGAAGTACTGACTAAACTTCTTTACTCAAGTAAAAGCAAAGAGGCTTTGAAATGTACTTCAGTAAAAAGTACCCATAACTAGCAGCTGTTTTAAAGAGTACCTGACCTCCCTTTATGTTAATAGACAATAATGTCATTGTTAGCTAATGAATGTTTCCATGCT
>NW_011361987.1:0-2121 GCF_000735185.1 Notothenia coriiceps
TTGCTAAACCTCTCTAAAAAGGTCCAATGTCACTTGTTTTGCATCAATCTTGATACAGGGTACTTATTATATGTTGTACTTTGGATTCCTAAAGCTTTTAGTCTACCTTACCATCATCCAAGGGTAGTTTTCACTGTAAGTAAAAACTAATGTTTGGACGGACACTATAATTTACAGTTTTTTACTATGTTAAATCTGAATTTTCTTTAAAATAAAAAACATCTATATTGATTCTGACTTTTCTACATCCAACTCACAGGTTTATCATTACTTTGAGAAAAAAGATTTTTAATTTAACCCTTTTAGAAGGGAAGATATGGTCATTTGTTCTGGGAATGTCATTTTCGAGCCTGAGACCTGAAAAACAGGCTCAGGGCTAAACTGGTTAATATTGTCTGATAGCTGAGTTTCTTCCCGTTAAGTGGGTATGACACATTCATAGTTTGTTAAATGTTAAGAAGCCCTCAGATGCTGTTTCTTTCAATATTGGGAAAACTGCCTAAGGAAAAATATTTCCACTACCAATGACCCCATCCTCCTCTGAGGTCATTTGAGATACAGTTCGGCTTTTAAAGGTGAAGAGATAAATTAATATGGAAAATAAAAAATATGTTTTATTTTTCTGAAAAAATAATAGAGCTCGAGGAATATGCTAGGTAAAAAGCGTGACCATGATTTGGTATCTCTTAACATCTCTTGGATTTCAGATGATACCCGAGGATTTGTTTCACTCTATATTTCTAGAAGGGACTATGCTTATTTGCAAAAAAATCAAAACATCTGTGAAATGGCTTTGCGGATAATTCAGAGTCAGAAATAGCATAACACATACAAATATGATATGACTGATGACCTCAGGGGAAAAACATAACACGTTTCACATGATAACACTGGGCCAGCATTTACTGCAATGCTGTAGTAAAATAATAAAATAAACACACACACATACATCTTTAGTGTGTGCATTAAGAGTAATGATGGGCCAACCAGCTACCATGTGTAACCTCTATAGCCGGTTGACTTCAATTAAGATTTATGATGCGCTGCAGGAGTTAAAAGACATTAAATATCTAATGTGTGTGACTTTAATGTATTGCACATCGGTTTACACCATATTATCCAGTACCAGAATGCGGTAGCTGTCATATGTCTTGTCTATGGTAAATATAAGCAATTAATAAAAGGGGAGGTGCCTAATTTATCAGCACTGGAAGATTGTACGTTGTGGGGAAAAACCATCATCCAGGACCCGCAGAGATACTGTAATTTATGCTTCAGAGAAAATTCCAAACAAACACACACACTGTTTACATCATTCAAGTAGTTTTTCCCTTTCTTTGTTTTAGATTTAACCAGACCAGGACCAGGTGGAGGGATTCTATCTCCACGCTGGTCAGAGCTGGTTGATGTGGCCAGGGAAAAGGAAGTTTGGGGCTGTCTGCTGGAACCAGGGACCAGAATCGAGAGAAGAGGTAGAAGATGTAGGTCCACAGACCCGGCGTCATGGACGGGCCCCATGGGGCTGGGCCCGCCCATCCAGGATTTGGGCCCACCCAGGAGGAATCAGGGCTGAATAAAACATTTAAATAGTTTTATTATTATGTCTATTGTTGTTATTTGTAGGGCTTTGTCCTATTAACCCTCCTGTTATCCTTGGGGTCAATTTGACCCCATTCAATGTTTTATGTATCTAAAAAAATTGTTGATATTGTTTGTTTTACTTAGTATGTCATGACTTTTCCTAATTTAGTGAGGACTAATCGGTAAACATAAAATGAACATGAAGATCTTTTTTAAATGTCCTGTACGCACTTTGTACACATCGGTGTTCCTTGGGGTCAATTTGTCAGGTCAGGCTGTTTTAGTAGTATAAAACATATAAAAATGTCAACATTTTACACATATTTGTGTTGATTGTGTAGGATGATATTGAGGTGACTATTGCAAGCAAATGTCATATCATTGTAAAAAAAACTACCCTCTGCTTTAGTTATTGGTCCATTAACAAGATCAAAAAGATCTTACTTTAACATTTTATTTCAATCAGTGAGATTTTATGGTGATTTATATATTTTTTGATAGTCACACAATAGGAATTATGGATATATAAAGGGGTCTGTG
>NW_011361988.1:0-2112 GCF_000735185.1 Notothenia coriiceps
AACAGTCTGTGTTCTGTTGCCTGAGCCAATGTGCCTGCTATGTATTATCATTTATTACTATATATGAACATCTCTATGAATTATAATCAAATGTATACCAGTCTGTGTTCTGTTGCCTGAGCCAAGTGTGCCTGCTATGTATTATTATTTATTTACTATATATGAACATCTCTATGAATTATAATCAAATTTATACCAGTCTGTGTTCTGTTGCCTGAGCCAATGTGCCTGCTATGTATTATTATTTATTTACTATATATGAACATCTCTATGAATTATAATCAAATGTATACCAGACTGTGTTCTGTTGCCTGAGCCAAGTGTGCCTACGATATATTATTATTGATTTACTATTTATTGAGAATCTCTATGAATTAAAGTCAAATGTATACCAGTCTGTGTTCTGTTGCCGCATCGGATCTCCGCCAAATCCAGGATCATCTCTACCGCTACTTGAATACTGTGGCTCAAACTGGTAAGGTTCCACCGGGTTAGACTCGCCCGCATGATCTGATTCCACCACACCATCCTCTTCAATAAAATCCTCCTCTTCTTGAAAGTGCACCGAGTCTATTGACGACTCACTGTCACTCGATTTTGTCTCCAGAGTCCGACATCAGCCATATAGGTAGTGTATTATTTAACAAGTGTTCTACTCGTGACGTGCGTGACGTCACTAACCGGCGAAAGTTGTTTTGTTCGGAGCGGTCGTGTAACATCGGAAGCGAGCATGGAAAGTTCTAATAAACCACGATTTATAAATACAGCGGTCATATTGTCATGAATGACATGATTTCCCATTAATAATAGTATATATATTATTGTAAGAAGAACAGTATTGTCCTTCATTTCGTAAGCTCTTTAAGAGGTTAAAGCTTAAAAAGCTACTAAAAAAAATAATATCTCTCCCTTGTATTACTTTTTATGAAGAAACATTTGTGAAATTATTATTTTTGTAGAAATAAGATTATAAATGAGCTTCCTTTTTTTATCCCAGGAAAACGGTACGGAACCGGCCAGCAGGGAACAATGTGCAGGGAGCAATGGTCAAGCGGAAATCAGCCCACAAAGAAACTATTTCAAATATAAGAGGCTAGTTTCTCAATAGCTTTTCTACTATTGCGGCAAATACCTGTGTAACCCTTTATGTAACCTTACCTGGTGGTAGGCGATATATTCTTTTAATCTTGGGTTCAGTATCTATAATGTCTAACTCTAAACCTCTAAGATATCCCAAACCCAAAAATGCACAATAAATATTTACTTCAATTCTAGGTTCGATTAGGAGGTTAAATAGACTCTATGAACAGAGTTAAGACCTCCACAGATGAATTAATCACAGAATGTAAACAATTAAATGAGGCATTTATTCACTCTAAATGAATCATATTGAAATGGTAAAATAAGACTTAGACCCATAATGCACCAATTGCCTATTGGCCAAGCAGGGACCTCAATAACTGCTCTTTCACCGTGGTCTGGCTACCAAATGCAGATTCAGTTGTTTAATTTGAATTATTTAATTGTGTGAACTGAAACATGATTCAACTGAACAGATCTGAAACTATTTGTAATTTGGGTTTTAATTGCAGTCATTTCCGTCCTGAAGAAACAGAAACATTGACTTTAATTAAATGTATCATGTCAACAGATTTTACATTGTTAGGTTAGCTGAAAGCAATAATATTAAGTTAATACAAAATATAAGTTTCAATTATATATTATTGCTTTTAACTAATCTAAAACAGTTATGTAACATTTGTTGACATAATACGTTGAATTAAAGTCAGTTATTCTGTTTTTTCAGTGCAGTTGAGCAGGGTCTAATTGTTTTTCCTCCCGCGGCTACAGACCTGGGGCCTCATTTATAAAGGGATATACGCTCAAAAAATGGCGTCCGTCAGTTTCTACGCAATGTTTGCGATTTATAAAAAACTAACTTGACGGGAAAATGTGCGGTCCTCCACGCAAACTCTAACCCATGCGTACGCACTAAGCACAAAAACGGGAGAGACGAGAAACTGCGACACCGTTGGCAGAAGGAAGAATGGAGAGAAATATGTGGAAATAATACCATAAATAAAATGTTACCTCTCATTTATCATATATGAA
>NW_011361989.1:0-9581 GCF_000735185.1 Notothenia coriiceps
GGAGGCATAGACAATCTTTGATATACGTGTTAATACAAAATACACTTGAATGTTTTTTCAATAAATAGAGTGAGACCTCCTCTCAACAGCCCATCGGGAAGCATGAGGTATAGACAATCTTTGATATACGATTCAAAAGGTGATATTTAAATGTTACGAACCTCACGCTTGACCTGGCGCTCCTTTTCCTTCTCAGATCTGATCCTCTGCTGCTCGGATCTCTCAGCGCGACGCTTCTCCTGCAGAACAGGAAACAACGCACTGCGTCAGAGCTGATCATTACGTCTACACACACATACACACACGTTGCTTTGCTAAATCTAACGGACAGATAACAGATGACAAGATTTAGAAACTGTCCGGTTTTCTCTATCGTAATTTTAAGGCTAAAGCGAGCAGAAAATAGTCAGATAAAGTACTTCTTTAACAAAATGACACGAGTTCATTTTTTGGAATACTATGTATATTCAGATAAGGTATATTCGGATAAAACGTAATTACTTTGAGTTAATTAATAAAGTATCTCTTACTCTATCAAGTCATTATTTGGTTAAATTCCTCATAACCATTTACAGGGTCTTTCTTGCAATGCATTGGCACAAATGGGCTTCCGTACTTCGATAATGCAGCGCCAGAATGTGGAATATATTTAGCATTTGGATTGTTTATCTAATGAAGTTCAAATTGAGTCATGTTTTCCTACAGTATAGTCTGTTTAAGATACTCTGTCGGTATATTGAGATAAAAAGTCAGTACTTTGAGCTATTAGTTAATTATCTTGGAATACTTAGTCACTATACTGCCGTCCAAGTCTAAATATTAAGACACTAACTCATAATTCTGGGTTACTGAGTAATTAATTTTATAATGTGTTGGTATATTGAGATAAAAAGTAATTATGGTAATTATTTTAGCAAAATTAAGTAATTCAACTGGCCTTATATACTGTATTTAGATCATATGTCATTATTTTTGCAATACATTGGCAGAAATTGGCTTCCGTACTTCGATCATTTAGAGCCAGAATGTGGAATATATTTAGCATTTGGATTATTTATCTAATGAAAATCAAATTCAGTTGTAAATTCTCCTATAATCTGTTTGAAAAGTGCATTTTAAAGATTTTTAAAGGTGTGTTTTTTAGGTGAAAGACTCACAATCCTGTCCTTCAGTCCGATCAGCTCCTCCTCCTCCTTCTTCCTGCACTCAAAGTGAGCATCGATCAGTCCCTGCAGCTCCGACAGATCTTTGTTCTGACGTTTCTTCTGGATATCCTGCAGGGCGGAAACACGAAAAAACCACCTTTAGACAAACAGAAAACCCTTTACATGCACTCAAATCCTTCACACTTCATCTCCACTTACGTCAAAATCCACTTTCTCACCATCGGGCATCTTTGGTGCAGCAGGTCTGCAGGAGAGAGAGTTTGTAGGTGCATATACATTGATTATAATCTAGTTTAAAAGCTTATATTTGTCTTTTTTGATTAACCAAACGTCTCGGATGTTTTACAGATATCATTTGAGGAAGAAAAACTCACTTGAACTTTGGCTTTTCTTCTGCAGATTAGGAAAATGAAGAGGGGACAAGTACATGTCATGGGGTTAGAAACAAAGCAGACTTCTCTCAGGCATTACATGGATTAAAATGCATGGCTCTGTATGACATAATAACATTAAAGACTGTCAAATGGTAGCCTCAGTGTTAGAGCGACAGGTACCAACACTGTAAACATAAAACTTCAAATACTAACAAAGAAGTTTCTGGATTAACAGACCTTGCTGTGAGTTGTATTATTAATATTACAAACTTCTCATGAAGCCTCGTTTATCTAAAAAAAGTCACTCAGAGTTTTGACTTTTATGTACCGTACCAATCATAGAAGTCTTGTTTTTGTTTCTTTGGCTTGACCCCAAAAGCATTTTACACAAGCAAGACATTTCCCCCATTTCATTCTCCATTTTTCTTTTTGTTCGTACACAGATTCTGGCGGCTCCATGCCATGCAGACGACGAGTGGCATAGCAAGAGTTTATCGGTGGGGTCGCTGCGCAGTAAAGCACGTGTTAGCATCTCATATTCTTTCACCCTTTTTCTCCACTAGCTTTTAATTGTTCAATAATTAAAAATTGGTAATCATTTGGATAAATTTGAGTGCCAATTGGGCAGCGCTCCTGGATATTTTTGACAGACGGATAAAAAAGATTTGGACAGACATTTTGTGATCAGCAGGCGTTCCCCGGTAGAGTTCAGACGTCAGACCTGGACTCTGCGGTCCTTCCCAAAACCAGAATGACAGATTTTTCTTTAAAGATTAATCAGAAGTTTCTTTTAATAAAATCAACATACCTTCCTCTTCCACAGCCTCTGCATGCAGCAAGCATCCAAAACAAAAAGCAGAATAGACAACAGCGTTAGCATCGCTCTGAGAGCAGCACACTGTACATCCATCAGGTAAACACAAGGAAGACTTCACGACTAGGGCAGACAGTCAATGTGCGGCAGTCTAAGGAGTATCTAAAGAGTAAATTCTCAAATAGAAATATCAAATATTACATTTAACAACCAATAAAGGCAACTGGTCCTTTTTACGTTAGCTTAGCATCCACTAGCAATACAATCTGGAATCGATTTGGGATTAGAGGGATGCTAGAATATAATACATTAAATATATAAAGCAAGGTAAAGGTTGTTCTTCAGTTTTAAGGTAAATAAAGGCAGATATTTGAGAATTTACAGAGTAGGGTTTCTTTTAACCAGTTTCACCTCCAAACAGCTCAACAGAGAAGGATTCCTGCAAACACTAAATTCACATGCTATTTCAGAAAAGTCTGGGTAGACATTGTTGAAGCAACTTGGCCGAATTCATGGTATTCTATTATAAATTAAAGTGGCATTAAATCAAATCCGCCGTTTCATTTTAACAAAATAGCATGTGAACGCGACACCAGCTCTCCCACCAGCATGTGAGCATTTTATAATACATTTAGAAAAAGGTGAAATATGACACTCTTTTTCTGGACTTAAATGAAATGTTTCATTATCATGCGTAGCCTTTAGAAATGAAGCAGCTCAAGATAAAGCTTGTATTTGTAAGGTATAAGCAAACATGTACGCCAAATACAAGTACAAGTACTCAGAGTACATGTGGTACAGTAGTAGGCCTATAAGTAGGGTTAGATTGATAAAAGAGGCCAATATTTATTTTGTTTTGTTAAATTTAAGCCCTAAATAAAACCTGTGTTTGCAGATATCTTTTTCCATAATGAACGCCAACATGTTAGCATACGGTATGCTAGGCTAAGTTGCTAATAAAGTAGCACTCCATAACTTTACAAAAGGAATAGACGGTTTCTAGTTTGTTTCCTTGTTAGATAAACTAGAAGTTATGAGTTAGCAAAGAAGCTAACGATAATTGAGACTTCAAAAGTTATGAACCGTAAAGATATTTACTGTAGTTTGAACTGTTGCTGTGCTGAACTGCATGCTAACGTGTTGGCGCTAACACAATGTACAGATGCATGTAGCTAGACTATAGTTTATTAATATCCACCAAAGTAGTAGATACTAGTTTACCTCAGAATCAATCCCCTTAAAGACATGTTCATTAATGAATGAATGAAGTAATGAATGCATTTTTTTAAACCTTCAAGCATTGTAGCAGCCGGAAGCTAAACGTGACAAAAGCTAACATAGATACGGTGCAGGACTTTTAAAAAGCATGAAATTTAGTGCATTAAACATATGGGTTTTTACACACTATGGGTATGATCATCTTAACATTATATATATTATAAGACATCATCACATCCCAGTGTCTTTGACTTTTCCAGAGGTGAATGGAAGGTAGCGTTAGCATTAGCATGGAGAACATGTGTTTGCGGATCGGACTATAACACCCCTTGTTGTTAAATACCAACTATGTGCAATATGTGCAATATATATATATGCCGTAGTAACTGTGCAATATAAACCTGGCTGCTATATATTCAGAACTGTTACAGGATGTGTATTTTGTTTCATCTATCATAGTTGTGTATGCATGCTTCTTAGTTAACATTGAGCTGTCTTTGGTGTTTTTTATGCTGAAACAAATGTAAATGTCCCCCTCTGTGGGACGAATAAAGGTATATTCTGATTCTGATTGGTGGGTCTGTCTGCTTTGCTGCAGCCTTTTCCTTTTTTAGGAGCACACCTGTTTTCTGGTGAAAGGATGATAGAATACCCCCTTCCCCCCTCCAAACCACATACCTTCAAGCTCAGGCTCAGGCTCTGGCTCTGGTTCTGGCTCTGGCTCTACCTCTGGTTCTGGCTCTGGTTCTGGCTCAGGGGCCGCCTCAGGAGCCACTTCTACTTCCTCTACTACCTCCTCGGCTACAGCTATACAACATGCAGCGAGACACCAGGGGAGAGGAAGGGTCGGTGAGAAGGGTTAATGGCAGCGGGAGAAAAGAGGGAGAGAGTTAGGAGGTGGTGAGTAGATGGAAAAGAGGGGATGATGAGTGAGAGATATATGAGGTTTCATTGCGGTGGCAGTTTGGGGGGAACTGCCACCGGATGGCGCTAAAAGCATGTGAGACAGCAAGCGGTTACAGGAGGAAAAAAGATTGATGGTCAGTCGTTGATGGATGAGTTGTGATTGATTCCTGAAGAGTTCCTGAGCTGTAAAGAGACATGTTTCTTTCCTGATGCAAAAAACATACTTTCTAAGTCTTTTTAATTGATCCCAGATGGCGTTAGTGTTAACTAGCATGCCACAAAAGAAAATAAGTTAACCTACAAAACACACTAAACAATGTCAAATTAGTATCAATGGCATAAGAGTTATCATCTGCAGCCTTACCATCGTATTCTTTTAGGTCCATCCGAGAAAGAAAGGAGCAGAAGAATATTATAAAAAGATCCCATTTGTACCCATTTTTGACAATATATGAATTCAAAATGTGGGTACACTGGGGATCCATGCGTAGCAAACACAACACAGTCCTCCCGATCTGAACGGAGCTCAAAGGTACCGATCAGATCTGGAGGACTGTCCGGTTGCAGATTGCATGCAGGGCTGCAGGACTTGCTGACAACAGGTCAATGTAAGTGTTTCCGATTTTAAACTCATTATTTCACACTGTCCTGATGCCAGCATTGGTTCCTGCAGCCACACAACAGCAGGAGGATAATATCTGAGCTTTAATTAAAGTAGAGCATCTGGACGGAGTCAAGCCAAACCTGTAAACATATGGATTTGTCCAGTGCATACAACTCTTTACAGGGGATGGAAAATAAGTTAGGCATGATTCAGAAATAACTCTGGGATTCAGCATGGGACTCCGGAGTCTTGACGGACCTCACTTTAAGGGGGATTCAATTTGTTTTAAACGGGGGAAAATGGTTTTACTTACCTTCGACCTGATCACTGCAAGAGAAGAATCAAAGAAAGTCTGATTTAGACGAAAATTCAATCAAAAAAAATAAGCGTTTAAATTCAAGCTTGTCCACGGATTCAGTGGTTTGACAAGACAATCTTTACTTAAGGTTTTTGACGTTTTTCCAGAGCAATACATCTAAAGTTTGATTATTAGGTAGGTTAACACATACGATGAATGTTACCTGGTGTTGATACACTACGATAAAACAAAGTAACATTAAAGAAAACTATAATAATAATTAATTAATTTACAAAATGCTTCTAAATTGACTTTGAGTTGAGATTATTTTTGCCAAACTACTCACCAGGTGTGGTTTAAATTTGTGAATGAATAAATATGAATGGACTTACACTTCCTCAGTGTCAGACATGGGGACGTAGGGCTACACAACCTGGAAGGCAAAAAGAGAAGAGAGGAATTCAGCGTCTGTCTGCCAAGGAGCAGCCGGCTGTATTTTTAGCTCAGGATTAAGTTGCAGAATGGCTTAAATATCTGCCGCCGACCCCACCCTGCTGCCCTGTACATTTCTCACCCCCTACCCCCAAAAAATCTTTATTTAAATGTAATTTCTAAATAGCTTTCTTGTTCATCGTTTGAAAATGTTCTACCCTGGTTTTGTTTTGGGAAAGCTCCACATTCCTCAGTTCCATTTTGGTTTAAAATTAGCGTTGAAACTTTGGGCTGAAATTCAACCCTCGTCCTGAATCTGCTTCTCTGCTGATAAGTGAGAAGGGAGCCACAATTAGATTTTATGCCAACAGCGTTTTCTCAACTGCTGAGAGAGGACATTAATGTTGGGGGGGGGGCTTTTTTATCTTCAGAAACAACCCTAACAGCTTCTGGCACATCTATAATCATTCTCCATTACTGAGTACATTTACACAAGTACAATTTGGAGGTACTTGTATTTGAGTATACACATTAAATAATACTTATTCTTCTTCTGCACTACACCAGATGGAAAACTGTACTTGTTACTTCTCTACATTTATCTGACAGCTTTAAAACCTAAATTCCTTGCATAATTTCAACTATGGTGTAATAATACCTTTACAAGATAATAATAATAATAATAATAATAATAATGCATTTTAAAGGGTCAAGAATCATAAAAACAACACACTCGATTCAAAATGACTCATTAATTCACTAATATCTGTAATAAACAAGATATATTTTGTATTATTCTGCATGATAGTAATCTGTACGTTTTAATGCTAACACTTGATGTTGAATGCATTTACTGTTTTTTCACTTCGTAGTAAAAGTATTTATTTTGAAGTATTGCATCTTTTCCATCCAGAGCATCCAGACATGTTTAATGCATTGACTTGTTAAAGAGTTCTACTTTGTAGTGGAAGTATATTTATTGAAGTATAATATATTGTAGTGTTAAGAATCCAGACAGGATTTGATCAAACCCCACATGGCCTGAATGTGTGCATTATTTCAGAGCGATCAGAGGATTGGTTTCCCATTAGCCTCGTTAGCCCGAGGCCACCATGAAAGCTCCGACATCACAACTATTTCCAACTGACAGCTGTTCAGATCCAGTTTCAGATGAAGATGAAGATGAAGATTGGGTTCCTTCCCCTGGACCACTACCCATAATCCCACACCATCTCCTTATCTGGACGTCTCGCTCTCACATGGCTCCTTCAATCACGCTCCCTGCTGACTGAAGACACTTTGTCCAGGAATTAAAATAAACCCTGAAAGGCCACAGGAGGGTCAAAGGCCTAATGCTGAAGGCTTCCTCCCATTTGCTCTTTTGAATCCTGTAAAGTCCCTCAACTCAAACGCGTGTTTACACCACGATGTAATATCACTGTAGATACTTGGCTCCCGTTCAAGATGTTAAACTGTTTATCCTCAAGCTATGTGAGCTTTGAAGTAAACGCATGCCACGCCCAATTTACAGCTTCCTAATGGACAGTATTAACCATATGAGCAAAGAAAGAAGTCCGCCAAAAAGCAAAAACAAAGTCCGAGCAATGTCCAAGACTTAAAGCATCAGAGGTATTAACACCGTCCGTCGCCTCGGTTCTCATGGTGTGACATAACTTATTAGTGTCGTCTTCTGTCTCCTGAAGCGGAAAGCTGCTTCAAAGGCTTTAAGCCATCTGTAAATCCTTCAGGTATGAACCTCCGCTGGGACGCTGGACTCGGACCAAACCGGCACAATAACAAACACAAAGCTCTTTGGGACAAGAGGGTGTCCTCCAAGAACGTCAAAGAAACACAATGCAAGATGTACAAAGCAATCATTTCACCTTTTGTTGAAACCAGAAGCTGTCAGAAACCCCACAGCTGATCAACTTCTCAGGCAAACACCAACTGACTAGATTCAATAAAAAGCCTCTCTCTGGGTGTCGAAGCGACTTCTGGTCCCCCCATCTGACCCTCTATTAGTCGTGGCAGTGATTTTAACACATGTGGCTTCAGCTGTCCTCAGTTTTAGTTTTTTTAGTTTTAGTTTAGTTGGGGACATTGCACTTTAGCTTCACTTCCTCTCTAGCATTCACACACTCACTTACACTCTTACCTGTGAAAGAAAAAGCTGAAAGAAAGGGAGATCCCCGCTGGCCGAGACTAGCTGTAAGGTTCTGCAAACTTACCGCGCTGAATATGTCCTTCTGTTATAGTGACACACGATCCTCCAGGCCTCCCCATTGGTCAAAGGGCCGTTCCGGGGGCAGGGACCACGGCTTGGGACCCCCCCTCCCCTCGCTGGCACTCAATAAGGAGATGGAAGAGTCGAAGGCTAAGGTGGGAGGCTCAAGTTTGGAGACGGGGGGCAGCCAAGACGCCCTCAAAGGTTGCTATTCTGGGGGACGCTGCATTAGGCAAGCAAATTTCATCTGAGAGCAAGAAGGAGGACGTCAGGGGGGCAGGTGGTGATCCTGGGGGTCTGAAAGAAGGCCAAGACACATACACATAATGTATATTTAATATCCTGCTTTATATTTTGTTACTGTAAATTAGTATTTCGATTTTTCTTTACTTTTTAATGCTATTTTATTTCTGTTTCAGAAATATTTTAGATTGTTTATTTCTAGTGTTTTAAATTTGACTTATGTACATTGTCTTGTCTTTTTATGTCTTTATGGGTTGGTAGGTAGGTAGGTAGGTGGGTAGGTAGGTAGGTAGGTAGGTAGGTAGGTAGGTAGGTAGGTGGGTAGGTAGGTAGGTGGGTAGGTAGGTAGGTAGGTAGGTAGGTAGGTAGGTAGGTAGGTAGGTAGGTAGGTAGGTAGGTGGGTAGGTGGGTAGGTAGGTAGGTAGGTAAGTAGGTGGGTAGACGGGTAGGTAGGTTGGTAGGTGGGTAGGTGGGTAGGTAGGTAGGTAGGTGGGTAGGTGGGTAGGTAGGTAGGTGGGTAGATAGGTAGGTAGGTAGGTAGGTAAAACAGCATGTTTTGCTGTTAGTTATGCTGCTGCAACGCAAACGTTTCCGAAATTGGGATCAACAAAGTACTTCTTATTTTATCTTACTGGATATACATCACACAGTTCAAAAGATTCAAAGGTTTTATTTTGATATGCACATGAGCTACAGTATAGAAATGGCAATGAAATTCTTCTGACCTGAACTCCTCCCACAATGCCACCAGCGACGTGCAGCCAGGGGAGGCAGAGCCTCACCTGTCATACCCCGAGTCCAATGAAGCGGAAAAACAACTAAATAAAAACGAAATACTAATAATAATAAAATGTCTCCACTGATCTATGATGTAAGTGTGATTTCTGTATGATTCCAATCGCTTTTAAAGTCAAAATCAGCAAATTTGCCGAGCTCCGATACAACTACATGGGAGCGATGAGAAGTGAGGCAGGGACGAGCTCTGCCTCACGTAAGCCCACAGTAACTTGCTGGAAAGCGGGCCCTAATGTAACGCGGGCACTTATTTGTGAGCGCGCTCAAGCCAGTTACTGTGGTGTGAGGTGAGGCACAGATGAGCTCTGCCTCACCTCAGAATGCGTCACCCCACAGAAACTGGCTGGAAAGCGGGCACTAAGCTCATGCCTGTTTCCATCTCACTGTAGGTTAGGGGTTTCACAACTACCAATATCTACTGGTCGACACATTTTCAAAATAGCAGTCGACTAGTCGTTACGTCATAATAAAGACACACAAGAGAGGTTTACCACTGTATTTTCTATT
>NW_011361990.1:0-15247 GCF_000735185.1 Notothenia coriiceps
AGCTCATCCAGAATGCAGCAGCTCGTCTGGTCTTCAACCTTCCAAAATGTTCCCACACCACGCCGCTCCTCCGCTCACTTCACTGGCTTCCAGTAACTGCTAGAATCCACTTCAAAACATTGGTACTTGCATACCATGCTGCGAATGGATCTGGCCCTTCCTACATCCAGGACATGGTTAAACTGTACACTCCAGCGCGTGCACTTCGCTCTGCATCAGCCAAACGACTCGCTGCACCCTCGCTGCGAGGGGGACCCAAGTTCCCATCAGCAAAAAACACGTGGGTTTGCTATCCTGGCTCCAAAATGGTGGAATGAGCTCCCCATTGAAATCAGGACAGCAGATAGCTTGCGCATCTTCCGGCGCAGACTGAAAACTCATCTCCTTCGACTCCACTTTGAGCGATAGAATTACTAACAAAGAATTATTAACAAAGCACTTATATACTAATAAAGGACTGGCTTATCTATAGCCAGTTGAGTAGCACTTGAAATGTTTTAGCTCTCTGAAACCTGATGTACTTATATGATTCTGTTTTCTTCAAGGTTGTATCTTCCTGGTCGAATGTACTTATTGTAAGTCGCTTTGGATAAAAGCGTCATTTAAATGCAATGTAATGTAATCAAAGACGTTCTATTGAGAAGACGATCACTACGTGACAAAAAAAATTCTAAACCGTTTCTGGTCTTCGGTATTTCCAGACAAGAGGCTACTGAAATCAATCTTACTAACTGCTGTCTGTGCAATTCTCGACGCGAGTTGGCTGACTTTACTTTGCTTACTTTAACATAATTGTTCATGGTGGGGCTAAGCCATTTCTTGGTATGGGTGTAGCCTGACCCTGGCGCTGCCACTGGTGGGATGTATGGGGCGCGCCATTCTGCACATGCGTTAAATGCGTTAAATATTTTAACGCAATTAATTCAAAAAATGTATTACCGCCGTTAAGGCGATAATTTTGACAGCATTATATTAATTAGATGTACACTTTACGAATATAATGTTTTTTTATGGACAACTTTACCATTCAACCTCGTCCAACTGATCTTGCTGCTTTCACTCCTCGGCTCTTGCAGTTCAGGCATTTATCAAACCTGGCAACTCCAGGTTTCCTGGCAGCTGTCAATCAAAGTCCAGTGGCTCCACCCTAACCTGTCAGAAACTTTTCACGTGTGCGCAGACAGACTCCGCGAGCGAGTGAGGCTGACACTCACGCAAGCGAGCAAGAGGGCTGTCACATAGCCGCTCGCGGGGGTTTAATCTGCGCGCAAGGGTCATTTTATGCGCGTTTAAAAGCACATTTTCCGCTCGTGAGTAGCTTGTTTTGCGCGCTAGAATATTGACCCAAATCTGACTCCATATCAATCCTTCTGCATCCTCAGCACCCACGTAGGGACATCAAATGATGTGATTGACAGAAGTTCATGGTGCTCTTTAACGCTTCAGATATATATTTATGTTTGATGTCAAAAAGAGCCCTCAAATAAATAAGTCATTATAAGCATTATAAGTCTTATTTGTCATGAATAACAAACTGTACTAATCGGGCAAAGGGCCCACAGTTTATTTTGAACCAAAAGACCATTAAGCTGTAAAAGCACACACTGGCTCTACTTCACTCAACTTGCCTCACAAAATCTAATTTACCAATTTGGATTGTACCCACTCTTGTGTAAACGAGAGAGATGCTGAATCCTTTCATTGGCAACCAAATGGATGAAGTGGTGTGGTGTTCGTTTAGTTTTGCCAACCACTATTTGAATAAAAATACTGTTAAATCTCAGAGATATGAAAAAAAGAAGATTCAGTCACTATTGATGATTTTGTAGGATATCCAATGACGCGCTACTTAATATTTTCTCTGATCAATCAGCAGGTTACAGGGTTGCCACCATTTAGTTGCACTTGTAAAGTCTGCTGAGGTGCTATGAAAAAAAGGTACCAGGTAATCTTAAGTGGAAAAACCAAAATTGCAAGTCAAGTCGAATCCCACTATTATTGGCTAAAAATGTACCTTGTTATTATGGTCGTGGGCAGACTCTGTGTCTTGTTGTTTGCCTGGTGGGGTAGAGGAGCTTCTGGGGGGGAGGACAGGAGGAGATGAGGACACTGGTCCGTGTGCAGATTGATTGGCCTTCCAATCCTTGTCAGGGCTCCTTTGTCCTCTGTCTTCACCTTGTAAGGCTATTGGTGAACATTCTCTTGGCGTTTGGTTAGTTTTGGACTTTCCTCGATCTGATAGGTCCAGAGGCCCATCGCATGCCCCTCTTAGCTCTGCAAAGACCCTTTCAGTCTTAGATGGCAGGATTTGCTTCTTTTCCGGGGGCATAGTTTGACTGTTCACAATATCTGACATACTTCTCAACCGGACCACCACAGTGGGCTCATTGGCCAGGGGTTGAGGGGTGCTGTGCCTGGTCAGGCTGAACCCCTGTCTTCTAGGGCTGGCATGATGGCTGGTGGGGATCAGGTTGGGATAGCGTGGTGGGTTTGGTCTCTGAGAAGGTTGCACCACCAGGCTGGTCCCCGGAGCAGGCGGGCTGACCCAATCAGAGGACTCAGAGAGGTGCCAGGGGAGAGTGGCAGGGCAGGTCTGGATTGGCTGAGGACGGCAGGGGACGGGAGCATGGAGCACATGTCTGCTGGGTCTCCCTTCTCCGCCAGTTAACGTAGGAAAGTTCTTAAGAAGCAGAGCTTGAGGAGGGAGGGAGGGTCGCTGGTCCAGACCTTCTACACTCTGAGATCTGAGAACAGAGGCCAGGCAGACAGGGGGGAGAGTCACATGTCAGAGCAGGTCATCAGACCACAGGGTTGGGCAGCTGCATTACATACTAACTGCACTGAACAAACTGAAACGTTGACTTTAATTAAATGTATTATGCCAACATATTTCAAATAACTGTATTAGGTTAGTTAAAATAAATAACATGAAGTTTAAATAAAGATGAATTAGGTTAATTTTAAAAGAATTTCTTTCAACTAACCTAATACAGTTGTGTGAAATGTGTTGACATAATACATTTAGTTAAACTCAACGTTTCAGTTTGTTCTGTGTGTTATATGCAAGCCCCGGAGGGTTATTTTTAAATCAGTAACCTAATCTGAGTATCAAAATATAAAAGTAATGTATCCTGATTACTTTCTGATTATCTTAATATCAAATGTGATGCAAATAAAACAAGAGAAAATAACAATAAGATGTTTTTTACTTAAGTGTAACAATGTAAACCTAGAGAAGTAGAAACCAAGATATATTATATCAAAATGCAGTAACAGTCATAGTTCACAAATGCTGCTTGAATTTAATACATTAGTCAAAAGCAAAATGTATTGTGTAACTGTTTAATAAACCAGGTGTCCACCTACTGCATTAAAAATAAAAGTATTTAAAATAAAGAATTAAAGTACCCTAAATATAAACCTTAAAAAAAATTCATTCAGTATGCTCTCCTATAATATATCCATCTTTATTTAAAAATGTATTGTAACACTGTTATCCTCATAGTAATCTCAATTTGTTTGTAAATGTAACATAATTCATATTTTTGATAAGCAATTGTAATCAAATACAGTTACCTACTTTCGTATCCTGATTACGTAATCTCGTTACATGTAATCTGTTACTCCCCAAATCAGATTATATGATTACTTTTTTCAGAAGTAGGGAAAACTTCAAATCTCTATTGGGAGTGCTGACTTTTGTTCTTCTTTCCATTTTTTTCTCGATCTTTTCTCAGTTGTCTTTGGATAAATATTGCACACCCAATCACAGATGTGTTCCATTTTACCCTATTACAGCATATTGTACTATTTCCTACGTGGCTATGTCTCACCTCCGCTCTCCAGCACGGGGTATGCTAGGTTCTGTTTTCCAGGAAAGAGGCTTATATGAATCCTGTTAGAATTATGGAAAGAGAAAACAAAATGTGTGGCTATTCAGTATCACATTCATAAAGGTAATAATTTCATATTTTCACATCATGCAAAATATGAATCTATTCAGGAAGAAAATTACCAGTAAAAAAAAGCGACATAACTAGCCTGGCTCCATGCAAAGGAAATGGAATAATCTACACGCTTCTCGAGGATTGACAATAAGGAAATGTTAATGATTGAGCGTTAAACCTGCAGTTAGGTTAATGTTTCTGTTTGGGTTTTTTTACACTGAAAAAAGTGAAACGTTGACCTTAATTTGTTATTATGTCAACAGATTTCCCCTAACTGTATTAGGTTAGTTGAAAGCAATTATATTAAGTTTAAATAAAACAATATTAGATTCAACTTAATTGTATTGCTTTCAACTAACCTAATACAGTTATGTGAAATGTGATGACGCAATACATTTAATTAGTCAACGTTTCACTTTTTTCAGTGTACTTTTGGACAAAGTGAGGTTAGCTGTTTTCCCTTTCTTTTAAAACTCTTAACTCTTATGAGAGTGATTTAGAAACTTACATAGTGGTTTCTGTTGATCCATCTCAGTTGACTGTGTTGAGCTTCTGTGTGATCACAAACATAATCTAATGTAAAATTGTGAGCATGATAATCAATGAATACACAAGAACACAGCTCTTCCTCATTCTCACCTTCACTTCTCTGGTCTGCCTCAGTTTTTACCACAACATCGCCATCTTCTGGCTTTTTACCGGCCCTGCTGGTTGCCGTGCGGATGAGGGCCACGGGGCCCGAGGGGGAGGAGAGGTCGGGGGGGCTCTGTGCTTTGACCTCTGTGCTGCTGTCACTCTGGCCTCTGCTGCACACACAGGGTTATGTTTTATTACAGCAGGGGGGCTTTGTGGGAGGGGGTCTTCAGGCAGACCACCCTCCATTGTCAGATACTGGTCAAACAGCAAACATGTGTTCACATATATACAGAGGTGGAAGAAGTACTCAGATTATTTACTTAAGTGAAAGTAGCATTTCTACAGTGTAAAAGTGCTCGGCTTAAGTAAATGTCCTGCATTCAAAATATATTTAAAGTATCAAAAGTAAAAGTACTCAATATGCAGAATGACCATTTAAGCGCCATATATTTTGTATTTGTTGTATCAGTTATTTGTGCAGGCTGTGGAGGCTATGTATCTGTTCATCACTTCAGTTGCACTTGATAAAATTGGATTTATTTGAATTACTTTATATAATAATGTGTTGCCTAACCTATAATAATTTACGATCATGAATTATTTGATTTATATAATTGTATTCATAGTTTACAAATCTGCAGAGTAGCTAGTAACTTAATATGTTAAATAAATGTAGTGGAGTAAAAAGTACAACAGTGGCCTACAATATGTAGTTGAGTAAAAATATGAAGTAGCATAATGTGAAAATGTACAAGAGTTTGAGTAATGATGATATACTAACTCGAGTGCTGCTCGTAAACTCCGGAGCTCCTCTCGCAGCCTATTGTTCTCTTTTTTCTGGTTGTTCATTTCTCCCGCTACAAGTCAGACAACAAGCCATGATCAGAGCTTTGGACAACAACGTTTTCTTTTAAAATGTATTATTAGGTGAAAGAAAAAACATGGATAGAGTTTGAAAGAGACTTGTTCTTAATGGAAAAGGAAAAGAAGTATGACAGCGTTTTCGGGCAGATTCAAATGAAATCACAGAGCAGGTGGAGGGGGGGTAATATAAATAAAAAATATATATTTCAGAGATTAAAATAATTAAATGTTAAAAATTAACAATGATGAACATGTAAATATAAAAATGTTCCCCATGTACATCAAAACTATAGGTCATTGTTGATGCTGACCCATCTATCTTTGGCCGTACTATAATAAGGCAAAACTATAAAAAAATTAAATAAAGCATAATAATAATAACAGTAAACATCTTACCAAAATACCCATTCTCTAGGATAATAACGTGTCCAATTTGCAAAGAAAGAATCTGAAATACTAAGATGAAAATGTACCATACAATCCTTATATGCCGTCTTAAAGAGAGATAAGAAATATATCAAATGAAAAAGTTTTAATGCTGATTCAGTCTGACGTGACAGAGTATGATGAAGGTGACAGATGGGAATGGATGATCAGGGATTTGAAAGGCAAGTAGAATACCCAGCAGGGAGAGGTTGTGCAGGCTCTGGATCTGAGACGCTTCAAACTCCTGCTGTCTTCTCTTAGCCACTTCCTGAGTCACCGTGCACCTGTCACACAGACCCGCCCTCAGCCTGAAACACACATCAGATAATCCATAACACACATCCTATTTTTACATTCACATACATCACACACAGGCCACAGTGAGACCACAACACTTTGAATTCAGTCAACTAAATTGAATTTATAAGCATTCAATTGCACCATTTCCTAATTCAATACACCTTGTGGTCGATAATGTTAGCAAACATTAAACAGATTATATTGTGTTAATGGCATTCATGTTAGCTGACTTTTTTCCACTTGTGCTACTATTAACCTATAGTGTTTATATGACCATTATATCATTTTGCCAAAGTGTTTGTAATACATTTTTGATTCAACCATTATTTAACCAGTAATACATTGGGATTAAAAACCTATTTTTCAGAGTGTGCTGGCCAAGACAAGCAACAAAAAAGTACCCAGCGTGTGTAGGCATCACAAAGACACATGAACAAAATGTCCTAAATGGAACTATCAATTATAATTTCTAGAACCACAGTGGCATCCGTACCTGTTCTCCAGGGTCTTGATGTTCTCTGTGAGGAGTCTTTGCTGTTCTTTCATCTGCTGGTTTTTGGTGAACAGATCTTCCATTCGCTTTGTATCACTGTTTACATGCAAACACACATAGAAACAAACATACACGCACTCACTGTCAGATACGCATCAAACAAGAATAAGGCTGCTGTCTGAATGTTATGAGATCACACAGCGTGTCTGATTTATATGTTCAGTGAGAAAGCATTATTGTGATAACAGACAAATCAGTTAGTAGAATCAGAAAACAATCCCTGTGCCTTTAAAATATCACATGCTGTTCTTAACATGTAAATACACCCTCTACTTATGTTCATGTAAAGTTATCCATTACATTGATTATGTAATACTTATTGCAGCACTCTTCGCACTAATGTGTTGTTAGCTGCAGGTTACAGAAACAGGGTGACTTACATATAAACATAGTATTTGTTGTTCATTGTTGCTTTTATATTTTTTTCATTTATGCCTCTATCTACCTACAGTACTGTATGTACAAAGTAAAAAAAAAATAGTTCTAGGTTTATTTTTACCTACTGGTATTTTATCCTTGTGTAGTTTTGTTCTTGTTTTAGCTGTGCTTCTATCTCTATTTCTAATGGAACTGTACGTTAATTGAGAGCAACATAAACCCGAGTCAAATGAATTGTATCAGAACACAGACATATACAACATCACTGATTCACCTATGAGCATTTAAAATACAACAAACTGAATAATTCTGCACTAATGGTCAGTGCTGTATTAATGTATTATTGGATTTTAATTATAATTACACATCAACATGTAAGCTCTACTTCTGCTAAACTGAAGCATACTGTCATCTGGAATGGAATGACATCAATGCAGTAAAAGGAGTTGATCTGACTTTAAGTTACAGGTAAGGCACAACCTGTAAAGCACAGTACGTCTGACGAGTTATACCAGCTGACATTCTAATGAATCAGCTATTGAGCCACAATAGGTGGACCAGTGTTTGATAGAGATGAGATGATTCACTATAAGATGTAAAGACATTCTTGAATAGAGTGGTGCAAGAACAAGTCGTTAAACCTTGGTATGAGTTAGCATTTGACCACTTAAGCTACCTCATCTCTGAGTACTTCTACCACGTCTGCCAAATATGTTGTTATATTCCAAAAAGCAATGGAGAAATCCCATTGCTTTTTGTGGAGGGAGCCCTTGCTAGACATCATCACTGTAACTTTCTATTGTAGCAATGATCTAAAATAAGACGACCTCTCTACCAGGATGATTTTCCACTGGTTTTAAAAAGAAACAAAAGTGTTGTGACTCAGACTGAATAACTTGTTGCAACATGAGCTTCCTCACAAGCTCTCCGTGACACACGGACACACACGGGGCCAGGTGCAGGAGCAGCCCGGTCCACACACTGCTGGCTCTACGGCTAAACTTGAATATCTTGAAAGCGTTGTCTAAACATGACCATTGTAAAACCTCAGGGGGTGAGAGATCCACCCACCAGCCTTTCTTATTGGACAGTTCTTGGATTTTCATCTGCCACCCTGAAAGTCAAACACACATGGTTTTAACCCTTGACACAGGATACTCTGCACATTACAGCTGCTTTACAACTTTTGATTGCTTCTGGTTTCCCGTTTTACACTCACCTTCAACTTGCCGCTCGTGGACCTCCCTCAGTTTCAGGAGCAGGCTGTTGAAGCACTCCATTGTTACCTCTTCTGTTTTCAGTCTGATTGCACAACAGAAGAGAGACAGAAAATATTTTGTCAACGTTTTGGATTGATTGAATGAAGCTGAAAGCGATGATAATGCATTATAAACAGACTTAAGTAACATTACAATCTGCGTATAGTACTGCATAATCACACAGTACTCCTGAGTTCTCCTAGATATTGTAGAAGGCACAAGTGGACAGAATTAAAAGAGCTCCAGTTGGCCTTCAACTAGGAAATAAACTTGGAATGATTGATAGAAATATGACCTTTTTGATTGTTACAAGTACAGTGAAAAAATGAAACGTTGACTTTAAATAATTGTATTATGTCAACAGATCTCACATCACTGTATTAGGTTAGTTGAAAGCAATAATATTAAGTTGAACCTAATATGTTATTTAAACGTAAACTTATTGCTTTCAACTTACCTAATACAGTTATGTGTTATTAGTTGACCTAATACATTTAATTAAAGTCAACGTTTCAGTTCTTTCAGTGTATGAATGTAAAGAAGGTGGCATCAGATCTGGGTCATCATTTATTTGCTCAATCTGTTTGCATTGCACTTTGTTTTATTTACTTTTATAAACACCAACTAATACCACCTTAGCAAAGCCTTGTGATATTTATTGCAATTTATTAATGTTTGGCTTTTAAATTATTTTATACGCAGATTGATAATGCGCATAAAACCCTACAGATAGCCAATGAAATATCCTTTAGGGTGTATTAGACTTGAAAGTACACAATTGTATGACCATTCACTTTTTCATTCATTTTCTTTCTCCCCTGCACTAAAATAAGATAAATCTACTAATGTGTGAAGATAGTGAGACATTCAAGGTTGTTGGCCGTTGTGGCCTGGGGACTGTGTTGTGTTCAGGGTGTACGTCACACACTGCTGCTGCATAAAAGCTGCTACACGAATGTGGCGGCAAATGTTGTTGTTATATCAAGGATGATAGGAACCCGATAGACTGGTTCTGCGAAGGGTTGTGTTTCAAGTATCCAAAACCCCAGCTCTTATACATTGTGTATATGAATGCAGATTAGTACAGCACATGGTGTCGATTTGTGTCACTGATTACAAATAAGATATTTTGTTGATTTTAAGTCTCAATGCAAGCAGGTGACTTAAAGTGTCACTTTCAGCTTGCTCATTATTTCACATGATCACTAAAAGCACATTCATTGAACACTATTGAGCATTTTGATCAGCGCGGATCAGACGCTCTCAACGTGTCGGGATATGTCAGGAAAAGGGTGTCAGTCGAGCAAGAAAAGACCTGTCTGCCTCCATGTGCCCGCTCTGCTGTCTCCAGATCAGTATTCTCACGCACACAGGTTGCCAATATGTCTTACCTACTTGTGAACTAGCATTGAATTCCCAGAATCTTTAAATCTGTTATGTCTGATGCTACTCTATGACACTCCTCCCACTATTAGCATTATCACATAAGGTGGAAGTATGCAGCCTTGGATGCTCTACACCTACTGTGTAGAAATATATGCATATGTGTGTAGTTGTCAACCTGGCTGCTTATCTCACCACTGGAGCTTCAGCAGAATCAGAATCATGTCAGAATCAGAACACCTCCCATCTGCTGCTGCTCTGCTGTCTGACAGAAACCAAACTTGAGAAGATGTTCAGCTGCTGAAATGTATTCACTGCAGTCACCCTTTATCGACTGATTCTGTTTGAATCAAGTAAAAAAACCTCTTTGGGAGCTGCTGTTGGAGCTGCTTTGCTTCCAAACCTCCCATTGTCCAACTGTCTGAGTATTAGTTTTGCAAGAGTATGGCTTTAAAGCAAATAACAATACATGATAAATGACAGAACTCCCCCCCCCAACCACACGCACGCACGCACTCACACACACACACACACACACACACACACACACACACACACACACACACACACACACACACACACACACACACACACACACACACACACACACACACACACACACACACACACACACACACACACAAAGGTGCAAAGCCTGCTACATTGAAATCAGAAGTTAGAAAGACAGAGTTATTTACTTAATTAAAAAAAGAAGGAAAATAAAAGAATAACCTAAATACTTATCATAAGGCATGATGGCGCACACACACACACACACACACACACACACACACACACACACACACACACACACTCATATGACTCCAGAGCAGATTTATTTTTGCACATTATATTCACTTAAGTAAAGGACTTACAAGCAACTATAAATAAAATCAACTATGAGTTGTGGTTGTATGCCAGCTCTGTCCTTGCCAGTCCTCCAGCCTGCTGCACATACCTGCCCCCCCCCGCTCCCTGTCAGGTAATGTATTCCGGCCCTCAGGCAACAACTTCAGCTCATTCAGATGGAAACTCACCTCTGATATCGGAGGCCGTCTCCTGCCCTTCACTCGCCCGGTGCTAGAGATGATCTGAGTGATACAGAGACAGAGCGATAGTGAGGAGAAGAGAGGAGAACAAGGCGAGAGAGAACGCCCCACACCCTCCCCTCTCTCCACCCCAAAAAACCGGTTGAAGCTGTTGTCCCCTTAAGTAACGCAAACACTGAGGCCCGGGCAAGTTGGCCCTTGATTTTCCTGTTCTACTGAAATCCCACATAACTGGCTAAACTGGTCCCATAAAGCCCTGTGGGGATAGAGAGAAAAACTGACTGGCAAACACAAAGCAGCAGAGCAGAAGCCTGGCACGTGGAAATCAGAAGTTAGAGTTATGTATTTCATTCAAAAGAAGGAAAGAAAATAATAACTCAAGTAACCACGTAGATTTGTTCCATGTTTGCTACTTTGTACTTCTACTCCACTACAGTTCAGAGTTAATTTGTCTACTTTTACTCTACATTTATTTAATACCTTTAACTAAAGGTAAAATAACTACTTGTGGATGAATGATGTGAAATATAATCAAGTGTTAAATCAGACTTTAGTTCCACCTGGAGTAAATTAACAAGTTACCCTGCAGTATACAAAGTCATTCAAACTAGCTGCACCCTTACCAGCTTTGAGAACACTTTCATGATCAATCATTATAAAACATGTCATAGATATTATTCTGAAATGGACCAATCTGCACAATGACTACTTTTACTGTCGCTACTTTAACTATATTTTGGTGCTAATAATTGTATACTTTTACTTGAGGAACATTTGAAGGACTTTTACTTGTAACAGAGTATTCTTACTCTCCAATGCTTCTACCTTTACTTAAGTACGAGATCTCAGTACTTCTCCCACCTCTGATAACCTGGTGATAAGGCAAAATTCATAGCCCATCGAGTGCTGGAATGTAATACATTATATAAAAGACTCCTTGTGTCTCAAACTTTAAACTGTATGAATGTTAGACCCAGAGGTTGGAATCAGGCAGTTGGAGTGAGATAATAGTTATAGTCTACATTTTTGTCCCACACCATAAAGGATTCATATCTTGAATTCTGTTAGTTTGTACCATACTGTGTGAGTGAGAGGAGCCATAAAGCAGCGGCAGGGTGCGGTGGACTCGCTGACAGTGGTGATGGTATGTAAATACTATGAAAAACAACAGACAATAGCACTGGCACGTATGTTGACACTGAAACTGCACAATAGATATGATACATGCCTCATCTGAAAAAACGCCATTTCCTGATTCCTAAACCAGATTCCTTATAACCGGCCTGACGGGGCTGAGGCAGCATCTTTGCTGTCATCTTCCTCCTCTCTGCCCCGGCCGGCTGTCACAGGTTTCATACATTCTACACCTACAGTATGAGAAGATCAACAGCATGAACTGTGATTATATGTTCTGTTGAAAGAGTTCACTGATGTGACGTCCAGGCATACAATGGATCCCTCCTGTAGAGCAGTTGTTCCCAACCGGGGTTATGGGGGCACCTAAGGTTACGTGAGGGGATTGCAGGGGGTCTGTAGAGAGATTAGGGATTGCAATTTATTAAATTGTGAATCAATTTTCATTAGCCCGGTGTTTGCAGTCTAGTTTGGCGTCCACAGGTAACTGTTCCTCTCGAGATGGTGTTGATTGATTGACCTCTGTAGCTACGGCGGCGCGAATAGCAACGAGCTAACATTAGCTGCAAAGTGTTGGTAAGAATGGATGCATGGTGAGGCAGGGACAAAGCTACCGGTCCCATCGCTGCAAAACCGGGTTTAAGATAGAACAGTAAAGAAGAAAAAATACAAAAAACCAGCAGTTCGGTGAGAAATACATTCATCATCTTAGTTGTACATCTTTTGATCCGTCGCAGCCAGACTTCAGCCCTTTTTATGCGGTGAAGCCTGGCTAGTAATTCTATGAAGCCAGCGCACATGCAGCATCACCGGAGCACCAAACACACAGGGAGTGTTTGTAGGCGAGTAATCACAGATGAGGGAGGGGGTTCTTAAAGAATTGCGACCAGCTCAAGGTTGGGAGCCACTGGTGGACAGAACAGACCAAAAGAATAGTTACAATATCAGAGTTCAGGATGACAGTACAGATTTATTTGAAGTATACGGATATGGAGAGAAGTCCAAATACTTGGTGCAGCTTGAATAACAGACTCTGAATCACACCACTTGGTCTCCACCATAGAGATCTGGGAAGAGGACGGACTACATGAAGGTGTCAGTGACTACAGGAAACAAACAAAGAGGCTGACTGAGGTCAAGCCTTGTGGCAATTGTCTTATGCGCTATCTAAAAATGTATTGCTGAGATCAAAACGGTAACTTCATGAAACATTTAGATGATCAACTTATTACAACATGGACAAAGACATTTTTATTAGTAATCAAAGCACTGTTAAAGTTTGCTGTCAACAAAAAAATACAGCGACCCTCCACACAACTCACCAGAGTTTGGGGGTAACGCGCTACAAAGTAACACGCTACTCTAATTAGATTACACTTGTCTCTAATGGTTTATGGTGCATCTCACGTGAGGTTACACAGTAGTCCAAAACTAATATAACTAGTAGTGTAACTAATTACTTTCAGCAGTGAGTAATTTAGTAAAGTAAGGCATAACTTTTTTAAAGGTATAATGTGTAATGCATTACTTTTTTTAAGTAACCACCCCAACACTGCTCCTCACACAGGTGAACAGCTGATTATAATCCATATGACTGCTGCCTATATCCATGTGACCCACACAAACCAACTCATTGCGATCACACAATAATATATTATAATATTTCAAACCATTACCCATACAAAAAATATATACTACTACAAACCTAATTACTATGAAGGTTTCCCATTTCTCAAATTCCCCTCCTCGACTCCCCTCCTCGACTCCTATCCTCGTGTCTTAGTCCCGCCCACAGGAAATGCGAGCGGAGGAGTCGAGGAGGGGAACCGAGGAGAGAGGAGGGGAAGCAGCAGGCGGTTAGAGAAATGAGAACTCCTCTCCTCTGAGCGGTCATTTTAAAGAGACGTCCATTAACGATGACAGAAGGCACAGCAGCCCTCTGTCTGATGGACAGATGTGTTCATGACCACTTATATATTTACTTTAATTAATTCACAATGCGGTATAATGAGATAATAACAGGCTAGATGCAGACATACACACACACACACACACACACACACAGATATATTTATATAAATCTAAACAACAGAATCAAACAAGTATAAGAGCACTCTCATAATAACGTAACACAATTACTCTCTGGTCGCTACAATGGGGAATTTAAATTACGGGCCAAAAGTTAAATTTACAAGTATTAAAAGTATGCATAGGAAACCAAACCAACTGAGACCTGTCTGTCAACTGCATCGGTGCACACACACACACACACACCTACACACTGTACCACACACACCTACAGCTCCTAAAGCATATCATATATATCGGGATACAGCCGTTGTGTATTCATTATGTGAAGCACTAAATGGTTTTAGAAAAATATCGACTCTTTGTTTGTAGATATCTACTAAACTAAAAGCATACAAATAAAGAGAGTAGGCCTGTTATACTGAGTGATATATATTATACACACTGCTCTGCTTTCTGCACGGACCTCACAGCTGTTCTCACTGTAAACATTGCGTCGCGATTCAAGCAGTTAATAAAATAATATCATGGGGATATGGCAGCTGTCATAGAGCTGTCATTGGCTGAGATAAGTCCGGCCGTGCATCACGACTCTTTTAAACATCACTGTTGCCGGAAATACATCCGCGGGGGATCCACGGAGGACCCATCAGTGTCTCCTCGGTTAGAGCTCCTCCAGAGAGCCTCCTCGACGCTCGATCCTCGGTCCTCGAAGTGCATTAAGAGAAATGAGATGTCCTTCAACATGGCGCGCTGAAATTCATTTCCGGGTCACTACCGGAGGACCGAGGAGTCGAGGAGGGGAAATTAGAGAAATGAGAAACCTTCTCTGAGAACAAATTCACCACTTTGTAAGTGTCATGGCTCCTACAGGCACATTTCTCAAACACTTCCAAGTTGCAAGACTTCTGGAAGAGCAGGAAAAGAGCATTTCATTTCATTTCAAACCTTTATTTAGACAGATTGGTCCCTTGAGATCATCGATCTCATTTACAAGGGAGATCTGCATCATTTAGTTCCACATGAAACATAAAAACAACAAACAAACAAACAACAGAGGATATCATATTTACATATTCAACATTTACAAATACCCAGAGTGTCAGAAAGCATTTCATTTAGACGTGCCTTAAATACATTCAGAGAAATAAAAACGCTCAATTTCAATTTTGCCTGTAGACTGTTCCAAGCAAGTGGAGCTGCGCACATAAAAGCTGACTTCCCTAAGACAGTCCTTACTCTTGGACACACACACACACACACACACACACACACACACACACACACACA
>NW_011361991.1:0-2272 GCF_000735185.1 Notothenia coriiceps
ATTCAAAGACGGCTCTGAATTAATAATCAAATATGTTTCCTTTCTTTACTACTGGATGAAATTACAAAATGTACCCATCATTTTCCTCATGCTAGTATAGCCACATAAAAGTATCAAAACAACTTTTAAAATGCACCAGAATACAGGAAATCTATTTTTTTTTTCGTGGAGGGGGACCCCCAAACCTCCCGTTAAAAATGTCCCCCCCACATTCAGGATGCTTCCTACGCCCATGGCTACAGCTCTAAGTCCATGAGCGGCCTGTTGAGGTTGTGCTTAGGCACAGTGCTTCACTGCTAACATGCTCACTATAGAGTTGTTTAGTAATGAGTTCTAAAAATACCGAAACTACTTCCGGTTCCCTCGTCTTGAAGCTCCCAATTACCCACCTCGTGAATACCTAAACTTATGTGTCATAAAAACGGCAGTTGCTAACTAGAAAATGCATTTCCTGCTGAACCTGCGTGCGAATGCTGTGTAAACTCTGTGTACATTTGTTGCTGAATTTAGCTGAAAATGCAGAAAAAGCTGAATATTGTAGAGCCGATGAACGGGAGTCAGAGGCGTTGCATTCAGAATGGATTTCCACACTTTATTATTATTAATCCAGACAACGTGAGTACATGAGCTGCTCTGTGTAACCAGCTAGCATGAATGAACTGTAACCCCGGTACCCTCACTAATGGGTCCGGGTTGCAACACACATATGACACAGTGAATTATGTCCCGTAACTGTCACCACAATATTTTATTAGTTGAATTGTCTACAAAAACCAAGTAAGTGTGTTGCTGAACTTAGCAGAGAAATGCAGAAAAGTGAAATGATCTGAATCAAAATTGTTACAGCTCAAATGCATTGCAATGACTTTGTTGAAAACTTGAAAGTGAAATGTTAACTGGAAGAGTAGGACAAATTGTGAAAAAGCTTAATATTTAAAAGCAAAGGTTATAAAAGGTAGAATGGAGAAACCAGCTCGAGTGCGCTAGAATTTGAAAGTAAGCAGTCGAAAAAAAACACTTCCTTACAGAGCCCCTCCTCCAACACACATGACCAATGAGGGCACGAGATAAGTTTGTGCACGAGATGGAAGGCTGACAGGCAGGTATAGGCCATCTAGCCGTTTAGCTTTTTACAGCGCCACGGCTTTCACAGATGAAATATTTGTATATATTTATTGTCAAAGCATTTAATGTATTCATTGCTATCGGGATGTTAAGAGCATTCCATGGAATAAAACAAAAAGTGTTTCTGAAGTGAAATACCTACCTTTAAATATATCTGCACTGCACCACTCTAATTTAATTTAATTGAGTAAAGAACAGGCCTACCTTCTCAGTGAAAAGTTCAGAAGTAAATTTGGAAAAAAAGCTATTCACAACAATCCAGCGCACTAAGTTCCTAAAATGAAACCGTTCCTAAGCTTCCAGCACAAACACAGCGGCTTCCCTAACATTGGAACATAGGAAGGTTGCCAAATTCTAAATGAAAGCATATTTTTCAATGAGTAGTATGACATTTTAACACTGGAAGTGATCAATTTCCTTTAAAACACAAATCTCTGCTTAAAGTCCTGTATAACATCCTCTGTACATTAAGTTTACTGACCTGTTCCTTTTCCGTAATAACATGCATACAGTCGGCTACTCATAATACGCCCATAATATAACATACGCAACATTCAAACTTGACAAATGGATGATTGTAATCAGACGCCAAAAGGGGCAAATTTCAATGCAAAATTGAATGCGCTTGTTTGGGCTGTTCATTAAAACAATATTTGTTGTAAATCGGACCTTCAGACGATGATATAAAGGTTGCAAATGTTGCATAATTCATGGTGGTATCAGCGGATCTATTATTTGTGATTTTTGCAGTCCGTTTTATGAGGGGCTGTGAAAAGGAAAAGAAAAAGTAAGCAAAATGTCCTTGAGGGAGGTGCTGAGATTCAAAACACCTTGCCCAAAATGTAACTATTAAGTTAAGGTTAAACCGTTTAACACTTTCCCATTTTTCTATCTAATTTATGTAATCTTGAATTAATTTGGAGAAACTATGGAGCAGTGTTCAATCCTAGATGGAAGCGAATAGGTGTTACATTAATGTAACCGTAATGTACTGTGAAATCCACACTTATTTGTGAGAGGTCTACCTCATGATCGCTATTCTCAAGGCCGGATTAACCATATGGGCAACCTGGGCAAGTGCCCAGGGGCCCTTGAGCAAAGAGGGCCCTCAGTGATAAGATCTTCTTTTTTTTCGGGCACAACCTCA
>NW_011361992.1:0-79409 GCF_000735185.1 Notothenia coriiceps
AGTAGCTAATAAAGGCATAAAAAGACAGAAATGTATAATTTTCTCTTTAATAGAAATGTTTCTTCTGCCCATAATGTGTCCAAACCAGGCTTTTCTGGATAAGCGCATTTTTAAACATAGTCATTGTCAATGCCGGTTTCAGTTGGATTATTTGTCACAGTTGCTCCGATCAGATCGGTCTCCTCCATTTTGTAGATTATTTACGACTTTTGAATCCACATAAACACATCTGCAAAATCTGGTTTACTTTGAGCATGTGTTTTAAACAGTTTAATCCCTTTGTGAATTGTTTCCACTTGCGCCGTCCTTTAATTGTTTCATAAAGCGGGAATCCAAATTAATTAATCCTGAGTCCAATAACCATCAAAGTCACTCCAATAGTGTTCCTTAATTACGTTTTCCTCCTCCTTTAACAAAATACTTCACATTCATCCAGTTTGTGACAGTATTGAGTCAATATCACCATACGGTGCATTTGAGAGTTCCCCATTTCCCAAAAACAAATTTGAGATTTTCCATTGAACTTCATATTCATTGTATTAAGTATACGTTATGCTGTTAGAAATGGATGTTCGTCAAGCTCCCACACTTTTTATAAATTAACTGCAAGTACATGCAAACAGCAAAATGTATCCACCCTGTCATTGACAAAATTCAAAGATTTAATACATTGTAATTACATAGTGATTATAAAATGTACATTTTCAGAAAGCAAACTATTTGTACCATTGTCCACCCTGTCAGCAAGCCTTCCATGACAGGGTGGACATGGTACAAATAGTTTACCATCATTTCATTATTATCCAAATACTTCTTCCATGAACTGAAATATATTGTTGAGAATAGCTTTCTGAAAATGTACATTTAATATTATTTATGGAAGGCTTGCTGACAGGGTGAACATTTTTGGCTAATATTAGCATTTAATGAGCACATGCTGGACCTTCAGTTAGCAACATGATTCAGTTAGCAAGGTGACTGTGTACTGTTTAACAAATATATTTAGAATTTCTGAAAGGTTTTTATATTAATTGACATTTCACTATGACAGAGTGGACATGTTAAGCTTGATAATATCCAACTACACACATAATATTGTAGTGACTCTGATAGGATGCTGAGGGTGTCACTCAGGTATCCCCCTTCTCTCTGCCAATCATAGAGCTGTACCGGGATACTGGTTGAGGGCGGGCCTGTGGTTGGGGGAGCAGACGGGGGAGGGCGGGAAGTGGTGACGTAGTCTGGGTTATAAAGGTGTGTGTGTGAGAGTTTAAGAGAGGGTGAGGTTGAACCTGCAAGTGTTATCTGTACCTGTGATCTTCAAAGAAAATAAGTTATTAAAGCCTAATAACTAGAAGCCTGTTTCCGACTCCATCTGTGAACGTTACAATATGATTAACATTTTTGAAATATAAGTAAAACAACGTATAGGCTACTTTGCAACTAGCCAATGTCTCAGCCTCCATTGAGGAAAGACAACATGGTGGTAGTAATGTCACTGAAAACATCAGAGGGTTTTTTATGGGGCAGTTATCCCTTAATGACAGGGTGGACAGCAAATGTCAGGGACAAATGCAAAATGTTCAATATTATTATGAAAATAGAATATACATGATCAAAATGACTCGTTTTATCAAATAACTCGTTGTGGACAATAAAACCATATAATTATTTTTGTAATGTAGTATGATTTAACCACTTACAGAAGCCTTCTGTCTATGTGTGCATCGAATAGTTTTCAAGGCAAAGATACGTTAAACCCACTGCAGCCTTGCACTTCGCCAGGAGAGGTCGCTGTATCTGAAGCTTCGAGATATGAACCAATTTTCGAAACAATTGTCCAAGTGGTTCGATGCTTCATTCAAAGCTTCATTTGCCTATCACTAGTTGTTAGGCAGCCTATTTGTGATGGCTGTAACTACAAGCCTAACTTAGGCTTGTAGTTACAGCCTTCACACACACTTTTAGGTGTTTATATCTCTGTGCAAATATATTGTTTACGCAATAGTTTATGGAAGCATTACAGGTCTATAGTTGAGACCCAATTGAAGGCAGAATTTGAAGACTTCTGTGGCCTATGGAACATACATTCATTATTAGGAGCTGGGTATACTTTCATCCAAGCATACTCACACTCAGTATAGTAATACTAATCTTCAGCTGAAATGATTCAGCATTGCTTGCTTATGTGTAAGCAGCAGTGTCCTACAAATGTATTCATGGGGAATTTACCACAAAGCTTTCAATTAACTAGAAAGTGTGTCATACTCCAGTACTAAGTTGAGGAATCAATGACAAGAAATAGTAGCTATTAGATATATCAGAGTGACAATTCCTTTGTTTGACAAGTAAATTGCCCCCAATAATGTAAACATGAAACCTGTGAAATTCTTCATGGCAGAATAGGAGTTTGCAAACTGCAACCCTTTCCTATAATGCAAAGGGGAGGAGGGAAATAACAGCCGATGCAGAGGAAGATGATTTGCTGTTCCACAATTGGATGCTTAAAAGTGGGCAGCCTGCCATAAATCAACACTTAACGTTTTAGGAGGCTAGAGGATTCTGGGAAAGAGTGTGACATCGGCAGCCAGCAAAACAGCTTAAAAACTCACTCCTAGATTTGCTGTGGATATTACTAGAACTGCTGCCGGACCCATACACAAGAAGATGCATAATCATGCTTCCAGGAAAAGAGCTGAGCAAAACGACTGTAGTCATCAGATCCATTTCCACATCAAATTAATTATTGCATTATTACAGGTGTCTCAGATTGTAGTGGTATACTTGATAGATTGCTCCAGTATATCTATTCATCTGATGGACTTTCAAGTATAGAATTAAAACATATGGCATGATGTTGCAACTGAATGTTTGCGGTGTGTGCAGTTGACGTGTTACTCCACTTTGACCAGCAGAGGTCAGCAGACGCTTGGCTATCAGATGAATGTTATGAGTGTTATCAGTGATTTCTAAAACATGACGATGTTTTCACCATTTCACTGGTAAATCTCACACCATTGCTTTTCCTTACATCATACTATACCTAACTATTTTCAACCCAAGCACTGCACAGGACTTGGTTAGATTCTTCCAGAGGTTTGTAGTAGTTTTCCAGCATGGTTTAACGGGCTGCTTTTAGATCCATCCAAATTGGTTTACCATCTCCTCCCATCAAGTGTTATAAAACACTGTCCTATCCTGGCTAATCACATGCATGTTTCACATAGATGTTTACCTGCAACTGATACCTTGGATGATTCGTGCCAGGAATAAAGCATGATCTATTACACAAGTTGCTAACATGTTGTGCAATGTGTTGAATTTAATACTGTGCAAAGTGTGCATCCCTTAGCAGCAACACTCACACCAAATCCACTTTCCCAGAGGTCCAGAGGTGAATGTGGGACCAGAGGCTAGACTTGCGTGAAAGAACACAGAGTGCTGTTTCACTGTGTGATCTGTGGATTATATTCTTTAGAGCTGTATCCCCCTTTGCCTTATGAGGGGTCATGTGGTGTTGATATGCAGTGGAGTCCAGCTCTGGAGCTATGGCATTCCTCTCTCGGACATCACGGGCCTGCTGACCACTTGGCTGCTGAAGAGGCTCCCCTATGTTTGGAAGTGTCGGCATTAGTTGTGCCTGAGACCGAGTAAGGATGCATGTGATCAAATCACAATTAAAGCAAATGTGGGATTCTGATAGCAAGAATTATGCCTCCCTTGAGTACATTTGAAACCAAGTAGAGATGGGGGTCATGTTATGTAATAGCTCATGTAACCTGTATGTTATCAAGTATCATCTCTCCTGTCTGAAGGGCAAACTCTTACAGTGCATTCTGAAAAGACTCCATTAGCACTGATCCCTTTTCCGCTGTTTTACAACTTCCCCTATCTTGTCTTCCTTGGTTTTGTGCCAGAAGACCAAACTTACCTCTCATGGATCTCTTCTTCCCTTTGAGGGGTGTACATAGCATGCAGGTATACATCTAATCTGATACTTGTTTTTTCCCCTTTTTCATAATATGTCAGCTGAATGCTAAATACTGTATTTGTTTTGTTGGTTTGCCCCTTTGAGAACACCCCTCACCAGGAGCCTACAATCCAATCTCACCTTAAAAAGGCCAGTGTGAAACATAGCTTATTCTAGGAGCTCAGTTCCAACTAGGGCCATTATCTTTAGAACACATACAGTAGAACTAGCACTGACTTTATAAAGTGAGATATAGGTCACAAGCAGGGGCGCCGTAAGGGGGTGAAAAATTAGGACGATTCTAAGGGCCCGTGACTGACAGGGGCCCCAAAAATTGTAGAACATTAAGAAAAAATGTTTAAGTAACCTTTCATCAATCATCAATAATCAACATTAATATAACATTATATTGATAATATACTCACTAAACTACGATTCATTTCACTTTTTTTGTTCTAAAAGTTAATTATCCAAAGCCTCTTTATACCCCCCTCTATTTACATGTAATGGTTTGGTCCTGTCTCCAAACGCTGTGCGGCACCGCTCTTTCTAGCAGAGTGAGAGCATGTGAGGCAGGGATGGGAGTACTTACGTGTGTACGATGTCTCAACGACTAACAAAGTCAGGCTTTCAAAAAAGAAAAGAAATTGAGAGAAAGACAAGAGAGAGTGACAGTATGTCACCCAGTTTTGCTCTGATTTAACACCACCATCAGGCCTTTTCATTTCCGTTTTGTTGTCCATTGACACTTTAATACCCGCTTATTTTGTAGTTGGTATGTATATTTAATTAGAAAATCTGCTGCTTAGGTTTTTTGTGATAGCATTTTTATAAATGATAATATTGGTGTTAATGTTCACTTTATTTTAATTTAAGTGGTCATGTATATTTAAGTTATATTTATTTTGATTTATGAATGTTCCATTCAAAAATGTTATTAAAAAGGCATGTACACCATAAAAGATGACTATTGAGGTCTATTGTCAGGAATGTTAATGTTATATCAAATAGTGAATTCTACCGCAGCAGAATGTTGCAGTAGAATTTGCAGTCTGCACAGTGTTATATGTTCAGAGCTCAGTGTCAGTAAATATTGATCGCTTAGTATTGGACTACAAGATAGATGCAAGCCTGTGCAGGTAGAGTTATTTAAAGCATAAATGAGTCGGTTGGGTTCTGGAGTTCTGGTTACAGCAATTGTGCTTGGTTTGCGTGGCCTGTGGTGGGGCCCAATGTGATATATTTTCATGGGGCCCAAAATCCCTGGCGGCGCCCCTGGTCACAAGCACTATATCAGGGACTTGCATAAGTGTGAAACACCAAAGATGCCTTTCTATATTTCCCAGTTGCACCCAGGGACAGAGTGACGTGAGTGTTTGAATTCTTCCCATTTCATCTGCTGTATGTAACACAGTCTGATATAAAGCACCTGTTTACAGTATTTGCATGCAAACCAGGAATGTGAGAGACAGGCTGTAACACTACGGAGAATTCAGCCTTACAGTAACAACAAACAGCTGTGTCAAATTACAATCCACCAAGGTAGTCTGTGTAGTGTCTGATTGTGCTGTATTGTGTGTCAGAAGTATAAACTCACACCATTTCCCATAACTGTTTTTCAAAGCTCTCTTTGTAGCAGAACAAAGAAACAAAAGAGCAGTTTCAACCTGCTAATTTATAGATTGCAGACTTGTAGATTATGACACTACTTCTATTCTATTTTATTGTATTTACTTGCACTATTTGATCTGTTTTATTGTGTTGCACTGTTGGAAGAGCCTGTGACCTAACATTTTCATCGACATAACTACACTGTAGCTATGTACGAATGACAATAAAAGCCTTGAATCTGGAATCACATGCTAAATATCTACAATA
Organism: Notothenia coriiceps; assembly: GCF_000735185.1. Lineage (NCBI taxonomy): Eukaryota > Metazoa > Chordata > Actinopteri > Perciformes > Nototheniidae > Notothenia > Notothenia coriiceps. The sequence continues at coordinate 5,849 of NW_011361992.1, forward strand.
AGGGATGCATTTCAGAGGGAATATAGATAAGTGTAACTACCATGATTTTGGCTTATAATATAAAGTCTACATCAAACTGTTCTTGCTATTTTACAGTAAAGCATCCCTGTTTTGGTTGCATGCCTTTTGACTTTTCCATTTAAACAATCTCTTTCAAAATGTCCCTTTACTAGGATATGATCTATGAAACCTTTCACTAAGTTAAAGAAAAAACCCATGTCTTGCACCGAATACTTTCACCTCCCCCTCGCAAAGAGTGGGATGTGTTTACTGACTCAGTGCTGAGGTGGGCTTTCATTTCTGTTTGCAGTTTACATGCATGCTTTTTAATCAGTAGTGAAAAACAATATCCCCGATACACAGATGCACACATGCAACGCATTTACAAACATGCTGGGTCAACATACAGTAGAGTAGTGCAGTGGTTTTCATGTAGGCCACAGCAGGCACAGCTGGGGGTCATTTAGAGAGTGTGAGAGAGACAGTAGAGAGCTGAGCAGGGGTTGAGGGAGGAAAGGAGGTAAATAAATGGAACAAAGAAAACGGTGCAGGACATTCTGACCCTGAGTGAGGAGAATGGAGCACAAGGCTAGAGTAACACATTGTGTCTGTTTTGGCCCTTGTGATGGTGGCCCATGCCAAGCCTGTCAAAAGATCACAGGGACACAAGTGGTTGCACATACACAAAATGTTCCAAGCACACATACAGTACAGACCAAGTGCGTACATGCAAACAGTTGAATAACTGTGCGAACACACACACAGTTAATGATGTTCTCCAAAGAGAGCTGGAAAGGAGATCAATAGCTATTAGAGCGCACTGTGAGGTTGTATTTCTCTCTCTTCCCTCTAATGTGTGCTGCCCTTAATTTGTTTCAGTAAAAGTGCACCGCCATTTCTTTGCATCTGGTCACTTGCTTTTACAGTAACAACTTAATGTTACCAGCAGCCTATTTCCTTTTCCTCTGTGCCCAAGAAGCTATATTTGTTTTGTATTCCTAAGTGATGACAAGAAAAACTGAACACTATTTTTAGCTATTTTAAGCGCAAACAACCTACTCATGGTTATTTACATAAACATGACAATTATTTATATTTATATTGTACAGTATAGGACAGTGTAAAAAGGAAAATATATTATGAGTAAACATGACTTTATTGTTACTTATTTACAAAGAGCTGCTCTTGAATTAACCCCTTAGTGGCACAGGCAATCTTAAGAAGACATTAGCCTGTTACACATGTTCAAAAAAGGGACTTTTAATGAAGCCATGTTGCTTCAGCAAAGGGGAGGGCAAAGTGAATTGGGCACATTGTGATGTCTACTTTTAAGATAGGACAGTTCCTCTATTTGGCCAGTCGATTCAGGATGCAGAATAGAGGCCTATTTAAAGGATCGCCAGATAAAGCACAGCTGATCACAGTGTAATTGTAAGCCATGCTCAAACTTGTGGGAGAGCCTCAGGGACAGTACAGAAAAGGAAGATACTCTCTGGATTCAGCTTTATTAAGATTTATAGATGCAGTTGCCATTAATGTCCCAATAATTGCTGTGTGTAAATATGTAAAGGTCTTGAACAGGGGCAGGACTTTGAGATAGTTTGCTGGTCTGTTAGTATAAAGTGACCTTTGCTCTGCAGTTAAAATGCCTAACGGTAGATTTCAAGTATGCATTACGTAAATGTATGACCACAATGCACCGTGATGCATTTTTCATTCCTATTCCAATATGTTGTATTAATAATAAAGATAGTAAATATGCAGCAACAGGTTCTAAATTCAACAGTCCCGGCTCTGTTTGCTTTTCTCTCCCCATGTAGACATACCCAACCTGTTAAAAAAACTGGGGATAAACTTCACACACTCTTTCCAGCTAACCCCACATATACGGCACAATCTCTACTCATACAGTGAAAATATGTTCACTATATTAGAAAGCGTTCCAGCAAAGATGACAGCTACAGAGGAAAGTTGGTTTGTGCTATCACGTCACAGTTTTATACTCTCCACAAGTTGCAGTGGGTTTATTTGTTGTACGCACATGTCCTTCCACATTCGGAAGAAAAGCTAATTACGATAGTTTTTAATATGGAGTATTCTCCACTCTGATAACAAAATGAAACACAATATAGCTAACAAATGTGTTGATAGAATGCATTCTAAACATCCTTAAATCACTCTACGACTTTTGTTGTTCAGTGCAATGCAGAACAGAAACAGAGGAGCTAATCGTGGGTGGGGAAAAAATGAATAACCACAGAAAGAGACGGCTAAAGACTTCTCAGACAACACAGATAAATGAATAAATACCTGAAAATATAGTTATTTATGACTTCTTAAATAATTTAAACCTATATGACATTCATTGCTGCACTTCCTGTTGGAACTGTATCAGTACGGTTTGGAGTAGTGTGGACAAAACGCCTCCTCTCCCCCTATTAAAAAGCCACACGCTGGACCATCAATGAGAGGTGAAAGGTCAATCAGTAGCAGGCTGAAGGGTCATTGGGTCAGAGGCAGGTCTCTGTATTGTAATTGTGCCGTCCCCTGGGCTGTGTAGGAGGGACCGGACAGCTGTCCTGCCCCATAAAGATATATTAACCCTGCCCTGGCTAAGTGCAAACTGGACCTCTTCTCTGTGGATGGCTCTGTAATGGCTGGAGCACGAGTGGGCTGGTTGTCAGAAAAAACATAAATCCAGATGAGACAGAAATGTTATAATCATCAGTGATGTACATTTAGCAGTATTGTAGTAATTATACCTTACTTTAGTATTATAATTTCCAACTAGTTCATCCTCCCACTCCACCGCAATTGAGAGGCAAATACTGTACTTTTTAATCCAATAGATCTGTTTGGCAACTATTTGTACTTGAACTGAATTTGCATGGTAAAACTTTTAAATGCAAGATTGTTGACAAATATTTTCTACACCGTAGTAAATCTTCTTTTACTTAATAGTAAAATATCTCTCTGTATTATATCCACCTCCGACGGAAACATAATAGTTGTTTGTAACATTCTACTTGTTGTGGCCCCCTGACTCTCTTATGAGGCATCATAAACAACAGTTGTGTGCATTATGTGTCTGTTGAGAGGTGGTGCTCTGACTCTGGTGCAGCTGTTGTAAGTCCCTAAAGGCAAGAGGAACAGAATGGGACAGAGAGGAGGGTGTGCGCCCTGTACTGTCTGTATCATGCTGCTGCTGCTCCTCTCTTTCACTGCCCACTGCTCAGGTTTCACAGCCCACACGCCTGAATCACACACACACTTTTCATACCCCCAGGAATGATTCACGGTTCCCCCCCTCGTTCCCCCGGGGAGCAGTGACTCAGGATGAGAGGAGAAGAGAAGAAAAGGGCAGAACATAATACAGGGAGGAGAACAGAGCAGAGTGGAGCGGTGTCATGATGAGCAGTTTGGCCTTCAGTACTTCGAGGAGGCAGCAGGCGCTCTGTTTCAACTGAACTTCTGCTCAGCATAAGCTTCATGATGCACAATGCTCGTCTTAGTCACCACGGCAACTGTTCTCTGGAGCTCCATATACTGTAAATCTGCAAGTGACATTCATTGTTTTACTTCCATCATGTGGCTCATATTGTTGCTGAGATGTTTATATTGTGAATAACACCTACTAGTGGAGAAATTGCAAAGAAAATATATAAATTGTATGGAGGCAACTCAATCAGCATCTTAGAGATACCCTTTCCAAACTGCTTTGTGCATTTACATTATTTTATGTTTTAAATCATTATCACAATTCAAAAGCAGCAATTAAACATGGATCTCATTACATTGCTGTTTAGACCTTCAACATATGAAAGGTCAAAGGTAATGATGCTAGCATTTGTGGACTGATCATTTTACGTACATTTAAATCTTGCAACAGGTCTGACTCATCATTGTCGATCAATCAGGATCTTTAGATCTAAATAACAGAGAATGTTATTTAAATGCTCTGTTGGGATTCTAGACGGAAACGTTTACTAAAAACATATAGAAGTTGTTTTATTGCATGTACATGACAGGTGGCACATGGTGGTTGGATTAACAATCACAATATCTACTGAGTTATCAAGTACTTGAAAACATGCAAGGCACACAAGCAGAAAAGTGAAGCCCAAAGGTTATACCATGTTTCTGTATTGCCACTGACAGATAAGAGAATGGTATCAAAACTACTGTTCAAGGAAAATACCCAACTTTCCTAAAAACCCAATCTGAGTGAGAAACAAATGATCTGATTAGGCTGTCACAAATGTATAGTGTGTGTGTTCGTGTGTGTGTGTGCAAAAAGGGCTGACCTTTCAAACTGTTTCTTGAAATCTCAGGTTGGGAAATGCAATCATATTTCTTTCTATTTTTCTCTGTTACCTACTTGGTACATTAATTACTTTAGCTCATTCCACTTATGACAAACGCTACTACAGTTTCTGGCCAAATGGTCCTAATTGGTGCAGCTATGAGCTGTCAGTGTGACCTTTTTAGACGGAGAAGCAGGGTGAGTCAGAGTGTGTAGAGTGCCGCATCTTAAAACATGCTCAGACCACATGGTGTGTGTTGAGAGAGGGAGATAACCTCACTGCAGTCAGGCGTATGACTCATTGGCTCTTTACTCTGGGATGATTTCAACCCTAGGTAGGTGTGTGTATGTGGGATTGACAGCATGCGTGGTAGCATATGGTGAGCCTTTTGTTGCAACACCTAATGTCTAATATTTTCATGCACAACAAAATAAATAAAAATCTCAAATAAAAAGCACGAAAAAGGGGAACTATTGAGGCTTGTTTAAAGTGTGTAATGAATCTTAACAGTTGGTCAGAGATGTTTGCAACTTTCCATCTTGATTGGGGGAAGAAATAAATCACTTTTACACAAATGAAACCAACATTGGCTGTGGTGCCCATGATGCATTGCTGTGCCGAGCAAAGTGGAGTTTCCTTCAGCAGAGGAATCCCCCTCACAGTGACCTGGTTCCTGTCTATATCACACATATACACAGACACACACACTCACACACACAAATGCACAAACACACACACACACACACACACACACACACACACACACACACACACACACACACACACACACACACACATACACATACAGTATTACTACAGTACATAATTCAACTGATGCATGTATTATAATTGTAATCGGTATTGTCTTTTTTTACTTCCTGAGATGTTGTATCACTGATATTGCTGCAACAATTGTAACCGTGCATAAGTGTACAACTCGTCTTTTGATCCTGACACATAATTCAAAGAATTTGGTGTTTAACTGTCATCAGAGATGAATGTTTTACAAAGTAACTTCCCAACCTAGTCTCAAACCTGTATCTGTTACCTAGATCTCAGTGACATATTGGTGTCTGCGTAGTGGCAGAAAGCCAAAATGACACAGGTCACCATTGGCTTGACCCCTCTAATGGAGTATGATGATCTCTGACCTCTGACCTGTCTGCTCACACAGTCCCCAGTCCCATTGACTCTGACCAAGAATAAGCTGACACTTTATCAACTCTGAAGAAAAAGTGAAAACTGGCCCCGGATCAGCATCTGTGACCATGTGAGCCTATTGCCCCTATAGTCATCATGGCTGCCAGGGTGGAGGAAGTGAGTGTGATGATTATCTGACTGACAGGAAGCCCTTTTGTCTCCGGGGTTATCTGGCAGCAGGCAGAGGAGATGACGTAAGCACTGAGAGACAGAAAGGCCATTTCACTGGCACTCGGGACAACTGTTGCTTGTTTCATTTAACCAAATAAAGAGTAAAAATGGCCTGTAACCAATAGAACAACCGTTTGATTAGAAGATCAAGGGGCTACCTCTATAGAACTGATAAGAGTCACAACTTTGATGACCAAAGGTGATGGTTGACATTATGTCAAAGCAAAGTGCAGAAGTTTAACCGTAATCCTGCAGCTCAAATTGAAATTACATAAACCCAAAGCAGCATGCATGATTAGGCCGGATGCTGTGTCTGTGTGCCAGAAGTCTTTATTTCTCTAGTGTTCTGCCTCTTTTATCTCTCCTCTAGAACACTTATTTCCCTCCCACCCTTTTTCTTTCTACGGTCCCTTGTGTTTCTAATTGTCTCTCTGGTCTTGTTGTTTTATGCAACACTTGGTTCCAGACATGTCATTTCACAGGAATGATCTCTAATGGGACCAAACAGTGTAAACAGAAGCCACAATAGTGGTCCAGCACATGCTCTGTTTACATCTGTTGCTGTCTTTGTGATCAAAATGAAGTTAGCAAACAAAAGTGTGGGAGATAATATACATTTTGGGACAGAAGACACATCTGCATTTAGACCACATTCTTTCTAGGTTGCATCAAACCATTCAAAAAACATTAACACTCTTAAGACATTGTAGATATTTCAGAGACATTTTTCCATTCCCCCCTGATGACACAGTTTATACAACCTTTATTCCTCCTTAATATTTGTTCTACCCACCTCAGAAACTGGAAGCAGACAATCAATTCTTCACTGTGCAACTTAGGATGTTTGGCTTCTAAATAAGCATGACACATGATTCTATACATCTAGTGAATTAAGTGCATTCCTCCTCCAAAACAATTCAACTGTGGAAGAGACTCCAAATTCGCATCCATTATCACCTTTTGTGATAAGACACATCTTGACATTTGAAAAATATATTCAAACAAATGTCAACAGGTTTGCATGACCTGATTTCCCACTGTATTGAAAGGGACTGCTCACTGTTAACACATCTACCATTGTGGCTGGTTGGAAGGGGCCACTTGTTTGTGTTGTGTGGTTGTGTGCAGGTGTTTCTGAGAAGGGACCTATGTGGGCCTGTTTGCGATTTGCCAAGCCACAGAGGAACCTTGTGTATTCATGTGTGTGTGTGTTTTAGATGGGACTAGATGAAGAGAGGTTTTTCTGGGTCTGTGTGTCTGGTGGTTCATGTATAATGATTTAATGTAGACAGGCAGGTTGGAGGTATTCGCTGAGTATTCAGGGTCTGACTCTGACGCAAGACTGCAGGTGGCCCCCGAAGATAACCACTGACAGCTCAGCTCCCACTCAAAATCAGTGCTGGACAACACAATCACTTTTCAGCACCAGGGTGGGCGCATGATCAGGGAGATCATCCCTCAACCAAGCAGACTGGTTTAACCACTTGTGTGAGCTAGCATCTGAATTTTGAAACGTAAAAACACATAATCATTGCTATGACATAACATACATACCTTTTACCATACTTTGATGAGATGTGCAAAGAGAGTTTTAATACTAAAGATCAATAAGTATCATACATTTCTGATATACTGTACATACATATTTCTTATATTTCACCCCCCTTGTAATCTCATTGTCACACAGAGGAGCAAGAACTCCTTTCTCTCTGTTGATGTATCTGTCTGTCACACACGGCTGCAGCCTCAGCTGCTCCTCTAAGCTGATGAAATGGAGTCTTAAGACCACATGAGGGGATCTGCTCAATTTCAAGAGATGCTTCTTTTTACCCATATTGCTGTGGCAGGTGGAAGGCTCACTGATCCCATTAACAGAAGTTCTTTATCTAATCATCCAAGACAGAAGGTGATAGTTATATAGAAGGAAAATGGGAAGAGAAAAACTGGGGCCTTTGTAGAGGGGAACAAGCTGAGCCCCCATTCAATCAATGTCACAACATATGTGGATCTTAAAAACAACATGGTAGGATCAATCGAAATGTAATTCAATCTGTTTAACTAATAATAATAACTTTCATAAGCATTGGTTATATGATGTTCAAAACTGTAAAAGAAACATAAATAATCCAGAGTGAACCCTTTAGCTGTAAACACGACTGGGTTGTGTGGTCTCAGTCACCCTATTGAAGAGGTCCTCCTGATTTCCTAATCTTTAAAATAAAGCTTTTGCTGCACAGACAGCTGAGGGCACTTTATGACTGCAGCTTAGATCTGCTTATAGTCAGTCTGCCTCCAGAGCTGCAAACAGCATTTTTCCTGTCCCTGTTTACCATGTTGTTTGCGTGTGTGGGTGCAAGAATTCAACATGAAACGATCCTTCTTGTGTTTTGGACTTTGCATGTTTTAATCTGCAGCTGAGCTCTGTATGTCTGCCCTGTGGTCACATGTCTGCATGCATATCCATGTTTCATTTTCAAACACTTAATTTAGAACAAAGAAGCCTAATTCTATGTCTTGAGCAGATCTGGCTGTGCTAAAAAACAAGCTGTGTTCCCTGTGCTAGTGTTTTCATCCGTGTATCTATGCTGTGTCTGCGTTTTGTGGTTGTCTGGTTTTGATTCCAGGGACTGGGCGAGGTACAGGTGTCTGGCCCCTGAGACCCACTGCTGTAACTGACAATTAATTGTTCACACGCCCGCACACAGACGGTTCACAAGTATACAAACTCAGGCAGATGGTTTGCTGACATGACATCCACTGCTGAATGTTCACTTGCAGTCCTATACTTTCACTTGAACATGGGATACAGGACAACCTCTGCCCCGACAGACGTTATACTCGTGCCCTCACTACAGACTGAGGTTTCATCATGACAGGCAGGGGTGGCTACTATCACAAATTGAAGGGTTTTTATGAGAAATCATAATGTTTCTATGTCTGTCAACACTTCTGTAATGACTAGGTTTTTTTCTCACCAACTTCAAGTGTCTTTCTGTCTGAATCAGACTGATCTCCACCCTTCAAGACTCCTTTACTGTGGGTCAGACAAACACTCAAAGGAGTATCTGTAAATGACACACCCATCATGTCTGAACGTTGTAAAAGCACAAAACCAAACCTTTAAATGGGAAGAGATGCAGACAGACAGTCATACAGTTCCAGAGGTGATAACTGCCACTTCCATAGCCTGTCATTTGGCACAATACAACAGCCCAAGCATGCATTTACCAAGCAGTTACAGCACTGAGTTACATAACCTGCAGTCATAACTCTCAGTTTCTAATAGCATCTTCAAATGACAAGATGTTCAGTCTAGGTACATAGTTTAACAAGCGTAGAAGACCAGAATAACTAATTAAATCATATTAGTTGACATAATCTGACCAATGTTTGACACTCAATCCCATTCATGTGTTACAGCATGGCTGCTGCTACATAACCACAATCACATGAGATTATTCCAACACAGCACAGAGTCAATTAGGCGCTTAGGCAGTGCTTGATATAGAAACACTGATGGCCCAAGATGGAAACCACAAGTTATTGTTGGCTAGAAATAGTAGGGATAGAAACTTAAAAAAAGAACTGGGGATCCAGAAATAAACCCTTCCAGGTCAATCAGAATAAGATTCCCAGGAAAAGGAAACCAGGAACAACAGAGACATCTTGGGGGATATTTGATGCGCTGTCATCCACTTAAAGTAGCACTCTGTCTGCCCTACATCCAGGCTCCCTGGGCTGTTCCCTGCAGCACAGACAGATAATCCACAGCATTCAGGTGAGAGGTAACTCGTGTGGGATCAGGTTCTTTCTGGTTAGTAAAAGCAAAGTCTAATCTTAACCTGATGCTACAAAAAGAACAGAGGAATGCAGTTGCTGCTCATGACGTTGACACTGTGTGCGTGTGTTTGCAGGCGTAAGAAAATGTGTTTGCAGACTTTAAAAAGTAAATCACTCAGGTGTTCAAGTTCAAATCCACCAGAAAGGAGCATCTCTAACACATGTAATCTCTCAGGAAGATTTTTAAATACATTTATGGGAGAGTGTTTGATCTGTGAAAAAGTGCAAATCATGCAGGCACAATTGTCTACCCCTCACAAATGATTAAATCATGACTCAGACTTTGGCCTTCACAAATAAATGTAATTTGCCTAATCCACATGTACAGTAAAATGAAGAGATGAAGTACATTCAGCAACCGAGATGCCCTCCCAGGTGACCTCTCCTGCATATTGTCGCAATTGAGGAAATAATCCGGACGTTGACAGGAAACAAGCCCATGCTGCATTGGTTTAAGGGTTTAAGGGACATGACAGCAGCAGTTGATTTAAATGTTCTTATGGAAAACTGAGTTGAGCATGATGCTCGTTTCGTGAAAATTGGTAGGATAGGTTTTCTTAACTACCACCATAAATCAAATATAATAGCATGAATGCAGACAAGTCCAGTGTGCTGATTTTAAGAGTGGAATTAGTTCTGTTGTGACCTCAGTGCCTACAAGCTTGGGGGAATGACAGGTTATCAACAGTTTGTCTGGTAAACAACCTATTTATAAGTTCATTGCACTTCTGTTTTCAATTCCTGCAGTACTTAGTGAGAACCTAAACGAACCCAAATAAAAATGTAAGAAAGGTGTTTTATTTCTGTTGTTGACACCGGAAGTAAGATCCTGTGCACTTGCATATAATAGTGTGTATCATTATTGCTTTCTTTGTTTTTTCTCTCCATGTTTTTTTTCTGTCAATCTCAATCTCTCTCTTTCTCTCTCTCATTATCCTCCCCTCTCTCTCTTCTCTCATATACATTTGCATTGTCCACCTCCATTCAGCCGTGTGAGACGGCTGTTGGAGTGTCTCTGTTGTTTCCTGCTGTGAATCCACTTCCCTATGAAACACTTCCTTTTCCCTTTCCAGATATATTCACTGACACACTTACAATGACAAACTTTGGCTGAAACATAAAACACACACATAGAATGTACACACACACACAAACTAGAAGTGTACACACCACACACAAACCCCCCCACACCACACACACACACACCACACACACAACACACACACACACACACACACCACACACAAACACAGCACACACACACACACACACACACACACACACACACACACACACACACAAACACACACACAGACCTTGCAGACCTGAGCCACGATGTATTGAACTTCCCACACATCCAAGCTTAGATTTGCTTGCACATAGGTGTATGTGTGAATGTGTTGGCAACTTCACAACGGTTGCATCTATGTGATATTTTCTCTCTCCTCCAACATGCCACCTATCTTTACATCAGTCACTGTATGATTAATAGCTCTACCTGTAGTTCGAGTATCATTTTTAAATCTGCTCTACCAGTGCTTTCGATCCTTATGTTTGTACAAAAAACTGCTACAGAATGACTCACCCACCTGAAGCGTTCATCTTGCTCACTCCGGATATGTACAAATGCGAGGCATTGCTCTATTTTCTTTTCCGGATCAATCCACCTCCTACGTTGCTCCATTTTATTTCAGGTGACAGACATGCACACTTTTGAAAACATGTGTGTACTGTAGGTCATATTGAGTGCTTGATTGCTTGAGTGCATGGAAATAGGTCAGTCAAATATTATGTATTGGCCCAAATATTAAAACCTTCATTTGACCTTTTGTATGTTCATGTAAGGTGGAGAAACCAGTGAAGTCTGGGTACAATGAGGACCACAGATGGAAATGAGCTATTAGCTATAACCTGGCATATTGCATCTCTTCTCTTTGCTGAGATTAATGTTTTTGTATGCATGGTCCTTCTATAAATAAATACAACATACAATGCACAATGCTTTGTCTTATACTTCAGAGACCCAAGGTGTCAAAGTGCAAAGAAAACATGTGAACATATAGGTTGTGAGCATGGATGAACTGTATTTTTCCACTTTCGCCTCACCAGTGTTTTACCTGTAAATTCTGGAGCAGGTTTTTCTGTTCTTGCAAAAAGGAATTTTTTTTGGGTATGTTGATATGCAAACATTCCAGAAAAGTATGGTTTGGCTTTAAAAAAAATACTTGCCATAAGCAGTTTTCTATTGTCTTTCACAAAGGATATTTCTGGGGATAAAATCACTCACTAGTCCTGAAACTTTTCAAGGCTTATGCAATGTAATTCCACATGCATCTGTAATTCCCCCCTCCTTGATATCCTTCGTGGTGAATTAGTGTGCTTAACAGAGGGTTTAAGCCAGCAACTTCAGAAGCATGGTAATCAAGACCAGAGAAACTGTTTAAAGCCATCTCTGATTCTGCCAGTTACAAAGCACTGGCAGTAGTATACTTGGAACTCTATGTCTGCCCTATAATACAGAGCCACTGTAATTAGAGAGAAGAGGGGCTTTTAGATGCTGAATTGTCTTTTGAGGTAGTTCAAAGGCAAGCTACTGCAGCTGCACTGAGCATGGGTGCTTTGGGATATGAGCCTTAATGTGCAGTTGCTGTTTGTGATTGATTGTATTTGACTCTTGTTGCAGTTTTTTTGACAATATGTCTAAACATAAAAATAAGAGATTGTATGATATTTTACTTTCAGAAAGTCCAACTTTAACTTTTCCCATATCTCTGAACGAGCCATATTACCCTTAGCCTATGTCTCCAAGCTCTTTCCAATGGAAATGGAGTACAAACGCTCACACTGGCAAACATGTTACTGCTAAAAAATATGTCATGTTATTGAAATAAAGAATTATTCCAAATCATAAATGAAGGCATGCTCTTAACTTGTGCATCTAAAGATAAAACAAGGAATCTGTCTGTGTGTCCTTCACATTTCATGAGAACTGTGCGTCAGATCTACTTCACACTCAGTGGGAGTATGGCTCGCCATCCAAGGACGTGCAGTGCAATTTGGACATGCGGCCCTGGGTTCCTTGAAAGGAGCTATACACATTTTATTTATTATTATTATTATTATTATTATTATGTAAAACATTAATAAATGCTGTTATTAATTTACAATACTTTGACAAAATAATGATTTGATAAAAAAGTGAACAGGGACTTTGCAGAACCAAAGTGTAAGTCCTCTGTGTTTCTGACAGCAAGTGGCCTCAACTTGACTATGTGACCCAACTTTTTCATGCTCAAGTGTTTTGCACAGAACCCCAAAAAGTGCCTTGTGAAGTTGTTTGGATGAGCCAGCATTCCCTAAAAAAAGTAGCAAGCAGTATTACCGGCACTGCACTAGTTGATTGAGCATTCAGTTTAGTACACAGTTTAAGCAGTAAAACATGTTGTTCCCTATGTTCGGTCTACATACAAGACAAGTTTCAGAACTCACTACACAAAAAGGATGCAAGCTTTATTTTCAACTAAACTCCACTGCTAATGGGGTCATGGATGTGTATGTCTTTCCTGACCATTATGTTTGTTGTCTACATGTGCAGAAGCAACATGTGTGTAACACTCTCCTGCTGCATATCTCTAAACTACAGCCTCTGGGTTTTCACCTCTCTAACCTCCTGAAAACAGTCTGAGAAATGTGTCATTGTGAAAGTGCTTCACTTCAGAAGGGAAAATCATGTTGCTACATGAGCAGTAATAAAAATGCTTTGCTTTCAAAACAGTAGTGCCCTCAAATCCGTGTTGATCAGCTGTTTCTTTATATAGATCTGCCTGCTCTGAATCTGAGCTTCAACATGTTGGATCAACACAGAGAGCTGAGAGTGAAATAGCAATTACAGGCAAACAGTGTGGTAACTTGACATTTGTGTGGAGCAGTGGGGCTTATGGAGTGAGGGTTACACAAGGCCTTTCTGTTTCACAATATTAGTCGTGGTACAAAATGAGACATACACTGATATGACTCCACGTCTATTTGCATGTGATTAATATTCTTGCATAAAGCCCTCGAGTGTTATGACTTAATCTGTGTACTGATACATTCGTGGTTTTGCTTCGGAATCAGAATACCTTTATTAGTCCCACAGAGGGGAAAGGGTCTCTGCATTTGACTCATCCTTGTGTTAGGAGCAGTGGGCGCCCAGGGAGCAGTGTAGGGAACGGTGCCTTGCTCAGGGACACCTCGGTAGCACTCCGGGACTTGAACTGGTGACCTTCCAGTTGCCAAGCCAAGTCCCTATGGACTTCACCACCACCACCCTGAGCAGTAGCCTCGGAGTAGTTGAGTTGAATTCCTGACCTGTCAGTGAAAGTACCGGTAAGTAAAATGCATTGCTAAGGCTTTTAACTGGTGAGATGCACTTCTGGCCCCGGCTAAATCAACTCGATAATATTCAATAGGGAAAATTCCTTTGTCTCATGCCTTCCAATATACTGTATTTCAACACATTTATTTTAATCAGCTTGTATTAATTACCAACAGAATTTCTACAATACTTCCTTCACAAATGCAATGGATTAGGTCTAAAGATTTCAAAGCATTTAAAGTACATTGTTATATTATAGTACTTAAGTTGTGTACGGTGAACACATCAGCTCACTGGATTCCCTGTTTCTAAAAATACCCTCAATAAGCAGGTCTGTGTACTTACTCACAGCCACTCTACCTCATTTGTGACATCACTAACCTTTTGCTAAAAACACAATACAGGCAACTATTTGTGTCGTTGTGGCTGGAAAAAGAGCTGCTGCTCTAAAAATAGACAGAGTAAAGTGTAAACAATAGGGGTAAGACTGCTGTTATTACACAACTGAGCCTCTCTCAGCATTGCTAAGATTACAGGGGTTAGGAGCCCGGGAAGACTAAGTGGCATTATTGTTGCATGCTGTCATAATGACTTTGCAGAAAATAAAGACTTGAAAACAATGTACACCTGACCTTTTAGTTCAGCAGGAAATACAGCTACAGCCAAGGTTTAAATGTGCTTTGGGAAGAGATACGTAAGGGGAATCTTTCTAAACAATTCCTACACTTGTGTAAGTTCAACAAAATCTGGATAAAAAGAAATTCCCAGGACCTTGCTATTTATAGACACAGGGGATTTCAAATGGTGATAACTGTACCTGTTGATATGTTATTGAATACCCTGTGTATGCCTCTTTCTCTTATCACAGTGTATCTACTAGAAGACAAATATTGCTGAATGAAACCTTTCCCCACTCTGCCTCACAACCAAACTCCCCTTCCTATTGGCCTTTGTAGTATTCCCTAAAACCCTCTCCCTTTATCACCCTCAGCAGTGATATGCAAGCTCAGCTCCCAATCCCCACCTCTTTGTTTCCAGCTTAAGGCTATGCTGCTTGTGATCTTTTTGACCAAATGTGATCTTTTGAAGAGGCACTACATTAATACTTTTTAACAACCGCTCTGGAATAATCCTGTTCATACCTGTATGTTTTTTGTGCTTTTATTTCCCCCCCTATCCCCCCCTGCCCATTGCAATCCTTGATTAATGAGTTCAAAGGAGCCAGTATATGGGTACCCAGATCAGGGTGTACTGTGTGTGTACACACACACACACACACACACACACACACACACACACACACACACACACACACACACACACACACACACACACACACACACACACACAGAGAAGCTAGGATTAAGATACATAAGGTGGGACTGACATTGTGGTAGCATTATTGCTCATTAAAGCATATTTTTGAAGGGTTTCAAGGGTTAATGCGTGTCCAGGGGATTTCAGGGGGTGACGTCCACACAAGTGATTAGCAGCCTCCAGATGTTCCTAATATTGTCCTTCTGACCAGTGTCAAAACAACCGTATGGCCTCTTTACACAGAGCGTGTGTGTGCATGGATGTGTGGGTGGCGAAGCTAGACAAGGACAGGACACTGTGAAAGTGAGAACTCTATCATTCAGCGTCTGTGTGAATCAATTGTCCCAAAAGTGTTTTAGAAATAAACAGTCACACTTAACCAAGTAATATGTTCTACTGTCCTGCCCTGTGCAAAGCATAGCACTTACTCTTTGAAATCTAAGGCGAAGGTAAAGATCTAAAGAACCGCTCTCTTTAATGTTTTCAGACGGGTAAGCGTTGGATAATGAGAAGGCATTTTCTCTTGTTTAGAGTTATATTAAATAACAACAGTTTTGTTGTTGCAAGGCATTGGTCTTGGTTCATTTGACCTTTCTAAGTATTGCTTGTCTAAATGTGATCCCCTGCACCTGTTTGAAGTACTGCACTTAAAGAGACAAAATGTTCATGCAATGAGGCCAATGAGACAAACACGCTAATGAGCTATTGAGTCAGACATGGAGAGACATCCATTATATTACCAGAGGTTTATGTGTATTCAAATGACCATATCTAATATTTCAGAGATCAACAAACTTAGGCTTTAAGCACACTTTAACAGCAGTGTGAGTTCACTTGGTGCAGTGGCATCTGCCCCAGTCTAAACCACATCAAACACTGTCTCTTTTCATCCCTCAAAGTTTTTTCTTTCTTCTTTTCTTCTCCTTTTTCTCTTGGTTCATACTTACCACGATATATGTACCTTGTTTGCTTCTTTTCATCTTCATTCATTCTTTCAATCTCCTCTTTACAGTGTTCTACTTTTGTGCTTTCCATATGCCACAGTCATGTAGCCTTGGGGTGTGAACTTGTGTGCACTCCAAACACAGGGTGAAATAAAAGAAATAAAAGACTGAGAAAAGCAGAGAGTGAGGCAAGATGGGGTGAGTTGTTTTGTAGAACAAAGGTTGTCATTAGCTGCTTTGTAACATGCAGAGAAACTCATGATCTGTTTGACAGAGACTATTTGCAGGAAAGCTAAATCAAAGTAAATGTTATCCAGGCAGAAACCTGTAAAAAACCTGCAATAAGATAGGTCAATAGGATATGTTGCTTTCTTCATACGCTATACATCCACATATTTCCTCTCTTTAAAACAATAATAGCAGTCAATTCAACATATAAGGGTTATGTTCACTGCAAGACTATTCTGTGTCCTTTAATCTTAAAGTGTTGCAAGGGTCAAGAGATTACATATTCCCAGAAGTAACATATTGTATATTTACAGTTAAACCAGGTCAGTGTGTTAAGCAGCATGTATGCTCCTCTTTGTGTGCCATAGCCATCCAGCATATTGTGGCTGCACCCTAAAAGGCCCCCCTTTTTCTTTGCCGTTCGGCTGGTGACATCTCACGTCTCATTAACTCTCGGCCAACAGGTGAGAGCACAGCTGCAAGAATCTGCATGCATCTGTCAGAGGCACAGAGAGGGACACAGCTGTCCTCATAAACACATTCTGCAGATAGGGTGGATGGCTAAATGTTGAGCAAGTAGTATAATACGTGAAAAGCACCCTATGTTTATGTCCACAACTTAGCTTACTGTGGAATTAGGTCAGAAGAAAAAGAAGAATTTCTGGGATAATTTGTTCCTCATGCTTCAAGAACAACTTTTTTCACTTTCTCTAATCATAATGTCCCATTTTGATACAATGTGTTAAAATTCTTTCTTTCATTATATCAGCCAACGCAAGTACTGTTACTTGATTTATTCTCAAAATCTGTATGATAATTCTCTCCATTTTAACTTTATTTTCAAACTGTGCCTTCATACTCATAATTAAAAATAAATACGTATTTCACCTTTCATATTTTTCTTCTAATGCCTGGCCCTTAGAATCAGTAAAAGTACCTGATGCTAATCCAGCACATTGTCATCATGCACTGGTGTACGGCTGTTTAACATATGCACAAAAACATATGAAAGTGAACAAAAACAGAAATGCACACATTGTAAAATCCCCCATAGTTAGCGTTTGGGTTGGACATTCTCAAACCCCACCAACAGTGTTTCTGGGGTCCCCCGTGTTCAGGCTGATAAGACATAATGGTACCACTTCCTACTTCACCCTGATTGATGGTTCACTATCAGGCGCTGTGACCAACCACAGCTGAACATGCAGGTCATGGGTCAAACCAAGAGAGATAACCACCTGCTGGAGCAATTTGGTGCCCCTGCGTATATCACATGCTCTGTGTAGTGCGGGTGGACACACTGACGTGTTCATGTTGCTAGTGAGGACATTTGAAAGGTTTTCTTTGTTCTAGTGTTAGAAAACAGAAAAACAGATGTTTCACTTAGGCACAATTATCAGTGAACAGTAACAGCCATCAGGAGAGCAAAGTCTAGCTTAGAAACCTGACATGAGCTGAACAAAGTTGAGTTACAGCAGAGCAAACAAGAGCTTTAGCCCACTGTGGATAATGAAGATGGAGCACAAAGCATCAGCCACTCCTTCAACATGTTTGCAGGGTAATTAGCAGCCACTGTGTTAATGTCAAGGTATGATTTGCTAAATGTTTTTACAGAAGCCATTGGGTTGCTTAGGGATCACAGGCTGCGTTAATGACTACCTTTACCTTTTCGTCAACCCCGCCCATTGAGCCAGTATTACAGCATGAGTGACACCTTTCCAACAATGATCACGGGACCCGCACCCAGGTAAACACAGGAAGTGGGTGTAACCAGGAAGATGGGGGGTTGGAGAATAAATGGCCATTTCCTCAGAACTCCTGGGGTGAGCTAACAAAGAGGATTGCTTCCACCTTGTTAATACAAATTACCAAATTCAAGCAACCCGTAAATGCAAATAAATAGCCTAATTGTTAATCACATAATTAAGTTGTCAAGTCTAGCACAGGATGGGACACAATTAGGACATTCTTATCTTTGTCTATCATGTTCTTTTCTGTAATAATACATAAATAAAGTCTTTCAAAGTGTCTCATTCCTGCTCTGTGCAGACGTTTGTGCACAGGCAGCAAGTCTTCTCATATAATTGCGAGGAGAGCAGGTCATTTCAAAGTAATTTAAAGGTGGTGACAGCATTCTTATTAGAAGTTAAAGATATCTTATGAACTCCTGTCAGTGATAAAGACAATAAATATACTTTAGAACGAAGACTCACACAGTATGGACATCATGAAAAAAACTAAAATCCTGAATGTGGAATTAAAATGCAGTCAACAAGTTACCTTTTCTCACCTAAACTCACAAAGCTATGCTCACACGATCACATTCCCCCACGTTTATCCTCCAGGGTGTGTGTTAACAAAGATAATGAGCTACTTATCGGAGGGTTAGTTCTGGGATTAATTGCCTGGTCAGTGTTATTCAAACACGACACCCTGAAGAAGACACCCAGAGGGCTGGCAGCACACTAACTCATCTGTAATTCAGAACAAGCTGTTGTGAGGCTCATTACTGTGAGTGGGAGCATGAGCATAGAGCAGAAACACACACATACACACTCAAAATGACCCAGTAAACAGTGAGCCTGTGATTCACAGAAATGTTTCAGTCCTCATAGTTAAGAAGATTAACTGTAAAGGGGCTTTTACTGCTATGACCAAAAACTTAATAGAACAAGATTAGTGTAGCTGGAGTTACAACTGTAACCCTGCATGAAATTGGATAACATTTCTCATCCCACCTGCTTTGTAATAACTACACATACATGTTTACACACTCATAAACAGATTTCAACTTTCTGTTATTCCACTTTAGCAAGTCAGGATCTCTTCAAAAAAATCTGAAAATCTGGCCTTGTTAATCTGATGTGTTTCAAAGGCCTTGGTGTTCATTATGGTCTGTTCAGTGCACAAGTTGCTTCTCTCACTCCCCCCACAAGCTTTTTGATTATGGAGGAGTCTTCACAGGAATGTTATGCTAAACTCAACGCTGCAGACGTCAGGATTTTGGGTCGAGGATGCATACCACTGATGCCATTCATTTTACACTGCACACATGCAAAGAGAGAGAGAGGGCACTGAGGGAATCCCCATGGGGCCATCTATTGGTGCACACTAAATGCTTACAGCAGCAGCTGCAGACACAAGTGTGTGATGTTGGGAAAACCTGCTGCTGAACATCAAACCACCCAAAAAGCCCATTAGGTCTGCATTTCACTGAAGTGGAGTAAACCCCCCTGTACTTCAATAGAACCTGTGTTGGCTGTTTGAAGAATACAATTCAAATGTTTTTGACGGCTATGATCATACCTGCATCAGATATTGTAGTTGAATAGACATTTGGGCTGCAGTGAAAAGGAACTATCACCAAAGGGTTATACTGAAGTACCTGTATTGCATTTTACATTGGATTACTTTATACTTACCAGAGGTGTGAAGTAACTAAGTACATTTACTCAAGTACTGTATTAAGTACCATTTAAAGGTACTTGTACTTTACTTGAGTATTTCCATTTTATGCTACTTTGTACTTCTACTCCACTACAATTCAGAGGTAAATGTTGTACTTTTACTCCACTACATGTATTTAATACCTTTGGTTACTTTAGAGATTTGGATTAATGATGTGAAATATAATCAAGTTCCACCTGGAGTAAATTCACAATCCACCCTGCAGTACACAAAGTCATTCAAACTAGCTGCACCTTTACCAGCTTTGAGAACACTTTAATGATCAATAATTATAAGCAAATCATATAATATATATTATTCTGAAATGGACCAATCTGCAGAATGACTTATTTTGATGCTATTACTTTTGTACTTCGACTTCAGTAACACTTTGATTGCATGACTTTTACTTGTAACAGAGTATTCCTCTGGTACTTCTACTTTTACTCAAGTACAATATCTGAGTACTGTCCCACCTCTGATAGTTTACTCCAAAGCATTTAGTTGAAAGCTATATTAACAAGTTACTTTTTACATTTAAAACTACCACAGTATATTTATAGACATACGCTGATGTATAAGTTATAATAATTAAATAATAAAGTCTATAATATTATATCACTCACCATGAACATTATTTTGCAAAGTGAGTACTTTTACTATACTTTCTACATTTCTACTATACGTATTCAGTAGCTTTACTTTAACATTTAATTGAATGGAGTATTGATACAAGGTAGTACTGCTACTTTTACTTAGGTACATCATCTTAATACATATTCCAGTTCTTTGTATAGATACTACCAACTCTTTAAATATTTCCTAATATATTTGTATTTCATTTTTCATTTTTTTTGTTAAAATGTATATAATAATAAAAGCTAAAGAGAGACAACATCTTACTCGCTTGCCACAGGTTTGTGTTTGGTAGGCATCGTTAACTTTAAGCTGCTGCGTGTGTTAATCTGCATTCATTCATTATCTCCTCCTCTTTGGTTCAGCAAGAGATTACAATTTGAAAACAATGAGGTAGTTCAGCCGGTATTACAACCCAACCTCGTTTCCAACAGGGAAGATTTAAGAAGACAAAGGAATATCTGGAGGATAAAACAACATCTAATTCAAAGCCATCGGTTCCACTATTTGATTCCTCACTCAGGCTGATTTTCCTAAGTGTTGCAGTTGCTAGTTAAAAAGAGAACTGTGTGCAGGGACAAAAAGAAACTAAAGCAATCCTATTGTTCTGTCGCTGGATGTTTACCATGGCATGATTTGTTGTTTCCATATGCTTATCTATAAATGGTAGCTTCCCCTCAAAGAGCAAGTATGTAATCCCTCAGTGTCAGATTAGTACATTAGTTTACAATTCCTTCTGTTATATATTAATACCATATTCCTGGTTAAAGGATGCAGAGAAGGATAAAACATGGAGTAGATGAGGAATAACAGATAATAAAAAGGCAAAGCAAAAGTAGCAGTTATGTCACAAAACTATTAGGATGTTTTTTACATTTGTTTTATGTCTTGTAAAACAACATTTGTTTTAAAGCACCTTGAATTGCCTTGTGTTGAAAGGTGCTATATAAATAAACTTGCCTTGCCTCCTTGTATATTTATATTGCATTGTTTGAGGAACCTGTGACCAAGTTTTTAATTACACAACTTAGCTTTGTATTTGACATTAAAACCTTTGAAAGTTTAAATAGCCACAGAGGAAGGGGGTTCATTGTTATCGAGTATCCCTTTCCTTTATTAAAACTTAACTGAGTCATGAGTAAGAGTGGGCCAGAGTTACCGTAAAAGGACAAGCTGAATTTAAGGACATTTATGAATAGTAATGTACGCTAAAACTAACCCCTTCAAACACACACTTCTCTCTGTTTTCGGAACTCATAAATACACACATTTAAATCCTCAGGGGCACACTCAGCTGACGGCTCTTGCTGTGAAAAACATCCCAGGGGGATTAAAGAGAGCACTGATCCCCTGAGATTGCGTATGTGTCAATATGTAAACATGTGTATCTGGATGCATTGCTCTGTTTTTGTTTTCAGGGATGTACTGTATTCTAGCATGAGGCCTTTGATGTAGCCGTTGTGTTGGTGACATCCACATGGTAACACTGTGCCCTTTAGGGGGCTGCATTTATTAAAGGATTGTGTGACTATGCAGAGAAGTGGAGAAGGATTATGACCAGTATGTTAAAAAAGTCCAGTGTGTTAAAAAAATAAAATACAATAATAACCATGTGTGATGTGTAAATAATGTTTTCTCCGAAGTATAGCATGTGGCGGCTGTAATGGGGATTAGCCTTTTGAAATATGCTTTAAGTATGGCTGCATTACATGTACACATTAATGCATTAAATAACTTTTTGACAATGCCGAAAACAGCTCTGTCTATATTATTCTGACCATGGGAGACTAAATTGAAACTAAACTGCTTAAAGTTTATTTTTAATAAGATTAAAATGTGCTATTATGCCCATGGTTAGACTGGTAAAAGTGAACTGTATGCCTTTAGTTTAGCGTTAGGATTGGAAGCAGCACAACACTGTTAGCCTTGCTCCATCCAAAAGGTTAAAATAACTCTGGCTACCAGCATCTATGAATGTCATTAATAAAAGCAATGTATTTTGTTTCAATTGAAAGATTAAAGATTCAAAGGTTTATTGTCATAACATATACAAAACTACGGTGTAGTTATGTAATGTATGAACAACTTAGTTTGCAGGTTCCTCAACAGTGCAATTTACAAGTCTGAGAAAAGTAAATATAAAAATACAACACTGAAAATGATGCAAGCTCAGGTTTTAAATAAACTTAGAGCCTGTGGGATGAAACCGTCCATGTGTCTGGTGATTTTGTATTTATCCATAAGAAAAAGTTAAAAACACAAGATTTTACAGGTTATTATTCTCAAGATGATATTTTGGCTTCATACAGTGACTCCATTCAGTTTCCAATGGTTGCCTCTCAAACTGTCATACTTTTCCTTGAATGTGTAGACAAATAAAGTGTTAAGATTAGAGCACTTCTTCGTGAAAGGATTAGTTGACAGCTGTATTAGAGGGAAACACCATTGTATGCTTATCAGAACAACTACAGGAAGAGTTCGGGTTAGGTCATGTCAGTACAATAATACTGTACTGAGTGCTGGGGCCATATCCAGGCAATGTAGGATTACTATAATAAAGCTTCATTAGTTGGGGTAAAGGTTGTTGAGCATACAATTGTGAGGAAAATGTCAAATATTCCTAATATCTCACAATATAATGACATGTTTGACGGATTTCTAAAAAATATCACAACTTTATTGCTGAAACCCCTTTTCTCTCCTGAGTGATACATCCATAACACTCTATGCTTATGTAAAGCACACACGCATGTCACTGTGCAGAATATTCTGAAGTAAACACTCACATGCTCATTAGCAGGTGTTATCACTGACAGCCGGTCTGCTCTGTGGAAAGTGTCAGAATTAGTATCTGCGTCCTAAAGTCCCCTACATTAATCTCCTCGAGTGACCCAGATTACATCGCCCTGCATCGGCCTGTGGACAGAGATACACTGCTGATTTCAGCTGGTACCATGCAGCATTGTGCATCAGCCACACAAAGATGGCCTTGTGCTGATGCAACAAAAGGCAATAGAGAACATCAAACACATCTGTACAAGGAACACCCCCACTGAAGGCCAGAGGCAGACCCCCCTTTGTGTGTGTGTGTGTGTGTGTGTGTGTGTGTGTGTGTGTGTGTGTGTGTGTGTGTGTGTGTGTGTGTGTGTGTGTGTGTGTGTGTGTGTGTGTGTGTGTGTGTGTGTGTGTGTGTTTGCATGGCTGCTAATGATGCATCAGTTTGTGTTTGACTTTATCGTGCACATTCTTCCAGCTGAGTTGGAGCCAGTGTCCCTGTGTGGGCCCCACAGAGCTGCTGCCTGTGTTCTTTAGGATAATCAGCTGTTGAAGGTCTTGATTAGCTGTGGAACAGCGTAAACTTTCATCAGTTTCAGCTGCCCTGTTTTGGCTCTTTCTACGTCAGAGAACGGATACTCTGAACTCAGGGCTGGTCTCATTTCAAGGCTGTGAAGAAGGAGGAGTAGGCCTTGTTCACAGTTTAATGTTTGTAGGGAGTAAGAGAAAAAAACACCCTTCATACATACAGGGTTTCTTTGCTTGCAAGGTTCTCACATTCCTGCCAACTCTCTCCTACTCTCCTTCCTCCCCCACTGTTTTTATTCTCTTCTACATCTTCCCAGTAAACAAAAGGCCTGTTGAAGAGGATTCATACACAATATTGATGTATTTACAGCGTCTTCATAGTTACCCAACAATTGCATTCAAGACTAATAAGAGCAAACAGTCAAGTCACTGTCCTGTGGTTCTGACTGTGTGGTTCAGTGCTATGACAGCTAGATGAGGCACCTTGAAGTGGGCAGTGGTCTCTACAAAGGATAGGAGGAGGGCAGTGGGAGGTTTACAGGGGGCTGAGGTAGGAGTAATAGCACAGGTAGAAAAAGTTAGCTGGAGGTTTGTTTGTTTCAAGATATGTGTTCTATGATGTGTAAATGCACAACAGAGATAAACGTCTACATTTATTGCCAATAGTTTGTTGGTTAGTTTAGTCACTGATTTCAAAATGTTATGATGTTTAATGACTTTTTACTTACCCAGAGAAAGATATTGATACCTTGTTAATGTCTTTGAATTGAATGTGTACTAAAAAAATTATAAAATATTATTTTTCTCTTCCAAGAGATAATGTATTTGTATGGAGTACGCAGGGGACAATGAAAACAAGTACAATAAAAAGATTATAATTATACTATGTATGATCATATGATAGAAGCTAATTATTTGGATCAAATGAATATTGGTTTATCAAAATATGGTACGTCAACATATACTGTCAGCACCTGGGGAAGTCAAACTAATTATAGTGGCTTTGATGATGGTTTATTTTTAAATGACATGTGCTGACTTTTTGACAATAATTAACTTAAGCTGAGAGAAATGACACACATTCAAACTCTGTTGTGAAGCAGAAATTCAGCCATGACCCTTGGTCACAAGCAGGAAAAAAAGAAGAACGTCACTAAAGCAAGCTACTATTCTTTTATAGCTTCTAATAAAAAAGCACAGGAAATAATAGAGACGACACACTCCCTGTATTCACAGCCGAAACACAGAAATCAACTGAGTATTTCAGGCACTAATGACTCACATGTACCTGTTACATGTTCCTGTTTGTTCCCTTCAGAGTTCTATGTTTACCAAGCCTAATTCATTCACAGATTCTTGCTTTGCCATCCATTTAATTAAATGCACTCTCATTTTTCCACAATTTTTAATAAATGCATTTCTTACTATGACTAGAGATACACAAGGGAACACCAACATTGTGTAATAAGAGTTAATCATGTGATATTTTCATGAGGCTCCGGTGCTTTCCCCACTCGGAATCAACATCAGCAGGTGTTTGTGAATCAGATCTTAAAACAGACGTCTATCCACAAATACAGATGAAGTTCTGTAGCTGATGTTTGGATGCAGGTTTGATTTATTCATTACAACACCAACAACTGTTTTGTTGACACAATTACATTACTTCATGACAATCTGTGCCATGCTTGTGTAAGTAGTCATATTCAAACATTCATTTAAAATGCTCAGAATACACATTTTAATGATTTCCTGTGCTATTTTTTTCAACCCAGTGTTGCAGGTATGCCAAAGGACAACTGTGGAAAAACACAAGAACATGGTCAGGTGTGTGGGTGCTGCTCATTTTTCTTAGTTTTTCTCAACTTATGACAGGACCAGGTCAATTGTTGGCCTGAATCTGCAGTGATATTTACTTGGAGACAGATTGTTTTGCACTACATTCTATTTGCAGTCCTGCGATACACATTAAAACAAGCAAACAAATAAACCAACAAGCCAAAAAAGACCCAGAGAATTTGTCCAACAAGTGAAGCATACCTAATATTGAGAAACATGGATCCTTTGAGGTTGTATGGCACAAAGTTAAGGCTTGCCTTGAGATGATGGAAATAAAAAGTAAGGTCATTGCAATGGCTCACTTTCTACAAAATGACGCAGAGTAACAGTCAGTGTATAAACTGACGCCACAGTATTAGCCACTCTGATCCGACGGGAGGATTAAGTCAGCTTGAAAATATTTATTTTGGCCTTTGCATTGCAACTGCTGCAATGTAAAGGCCAAGATAACAAGATATGCATTTTTTATGAATGTGTGTGACATGTAACACTTGCTGCATACAAAATCAACACCATCATATTTTAGAAATACTGTGTTTGTAAATATATAGAGTAACAGTGTCAAGGTTTGGCTATCGGTAAGATAAAAAATGAAATAGCCAACCAACAGATGTAGTTACGCCTGTATGTTTTTGTATGTGTGTGTTACATCTACACCCCCCCCCCCTATGCCCTTCTTGTTATTCTTTCTCTTTAATTTCTTCAGTTGATTTGAGAATCTGCACATTGGTTAAGGCATTACATGCAACAATGGAGCCCTGTTGCAGATGCCGTGCGACAGGTCAGATTTCCTCTCTGTGCCTCCATGTGGGAGAGCATGCACAGACAGAGGTTGCAGCACTCTGCAACACAAACAGCATGACATGTCCCTCTGCTCCAATAAAGTTACACAACCCTGGATCACTCTGTCAATGGTGCTCTGTGAACCGGCAACAAGAAAACATGTGCAGCACATTAACGTTGTAGTCACCAGATCTACACTGCTGGTGACCTGTTATCCAGCAGATAGTTAATAACAATCACCTGCCAGGTGTATATAAGGACACTATTATGGAATATAAGATAACCCAGATCAAATACAAATACAAAAAGCAGTGGTTTGATGTGACAAAGGGAGGACAGCCCCTGGTAATTTCATGTTAACATGTTCAAACATGTCATGGAAGCATTTGGTCCACAGATCTTAAGATGTCCTGAAGGAATCCATACAGAAATACTTTTCTCTCAGGGTTTAATACAAATCAACCCCATACCACACACAACGACTGACCTGTTAGCAAACTTAAGATACTGTATTCATTTTAGATTTTGTATAGAGATGAAGCCATGAACATAAAATAGTTTTTCAAGGCTCTTGTGATTAGCAATATTAACCCTAAATGGATTGAAAATGGTACGATACAGAGTGGTACGATAAGCACATGCCCTGAGCATTTAGTCGCTAGTTGGTTTCCTGCCGTCTCATTCCCCTTCTCTCTTCACAATATAAAACCACTAGCCCTGGCTGCAATAAAGAAGAGACATGCAGGCAAATCAGCACAACATTAAAGTCCCTTGAATTAACTTCAAAGTGAAATAAATACAATATTCAATGTACCATTCTCCAGCTTTTGTCACTTGTACGTGACAGAAAATAATTCACACCATGATAACACACTCGTTTGGATGATAAATTCTTAAACAGATTTTTTTTTAAATTTATCACGTAAGCCTGCGTTTGTGATTCATAGTTTGACGATGTAAATACTGGCTGTCAACCCTTTATAAAAACTACTCCAGATACAGTCATTCAGACCTCAGATAAATCTCAGAGAATAATGTTCAATTCATAAGTAGAAACATGACCTCATATTCTTTTGGCATTATCTGTAATCTCCCTAAACAGTAAACAGGAGATACGGAGCGTACAGATAGGTCTTTCTTCAGAGATAGGTAGTACAGTACAGCAGTCACACAGCATCACACATCAGAGTTCTCCTTGTATAAGCGTTTACAGCTTGTCATTCTCCACATAAGAATCAGCCATTATCTCACATCCAGCACTGTATTCTGAGACAAGAGCCTATTCTTCATGCATACTCCAACTTGCTTGTTGTTAAAGAAAACGTACACCCTGTGCAGACACTCAGTCTGTCATGAAGAGAAGGAATGAAGATTAAGCTATGTGTGTGTGGTTCTGTTCATAGCAGATACAAATGACTGCAAGACAGAAAAAAACGTACCTATAATGATGATAATCAATCTATTGTGAAACAGAGAAAAACACATAAATCTCAAAATATAATAATGCATGTGAAACATATAAAGAAATACAAACGTGTTGGCTCTATTTTTATTTGTTTAATTAACCAGAACATGCACAATACCTTATCTTTATCTTTTTGTGCCACACTTGTGTCTCTGAAGAGATTGTAACTGGGTTCATGGAGGTTAGATAATGCTCCTTCTGTCCCTGACAGTCAAACTGTTCTCTACTCACTAGGAGGGCTGGGGAGGGGGTTAACAATCCCTGCTGTTTGCTGCACATCTATCACCAACTGTACAAAAACCACCAGAAACCAGATCTTTTTTTCAGGCAGCTGTCGCGTGCAGCTGGTAACTCGAGACTGGGCTCACCAAGAGCCTTTTAATTCCGCACATGTGGCACTACCTGTCCAGTGAGGATTTTAAGATGTTATGCTTGTGGGACAGCTGCGGTGGCTTGTAAGACTTGATAAGAAGGGAGGGAGTGGGGGGGGGGGACTGTAAAAAGGTCCCCTCTTAGACTTTAAACTTGCATCTCCATTCATATGCTGTAGCTATTCAACCGTCCACTTACCCATCTATCCTTTCTGCTGATTAGCCACATGTGTCTGGTCATGTCAGGAAAAGAGAGAAGGAGTAAAGTGGAAATCTGTCACCCAAAGTGTGTCTGTGTTTATGAAACTTTACCACTGACTGCTGCCACACAGTAGGTCCTCCAGAGACACAGCATAGAGGGGCACGAGCTGATGGGGGTGGGGGAGGAGGACAGGGATGATGGATAGCACTACATTGCAGAGACAAGTAAACTCATACGTTTTAAAGAATATATTGTTCAGTGTGACTACTATTTTATTTATCTCTCTAAATATACTGTTCTGAATGTGCAGCCTGTGTAAATGTGTTAGAATGATTGGTCTTTCCGAGGTACCACACTGACTGCAGGGACATTTTTTGCGATTCCTGGAAAGAGAAAAATGAATGCTTCCAAACTCTACTTTATCTCTACATATTGTATGTTGCTACTATTAAATGAAATGTCTCAAAATATGTGTTTTTTTTATCCAAAATGTGAGAAAAGTTACAATGCATTATCACACTGCAGAGTCAGAACTTGTAAAGAAAACAAAGCAGCAAATTATTAAATAAATTACACAACAATTGAACATACAAGGTTTTTTATTGGACAGTAACACATTGTGTCTTTTGTTGTTCTGCGTCTGGAGAAAGGAGACATAGAGTACTGCTGGGAAAGTGAGAGACATGAGTGCTACTAGGAAAGTAATCGTATCCTCTGTGGGGCAGTGCGGTTTACAGGAAATGAGAAGAACAAAGTTGCAGAGAAGATTTTTCCTCTGCATTAACAAAGAAACAATCTCCCTTTAACTCTTACCACCTCTACTTCCTCAATTTCATTATCCTGTGTGGGAGGGCATGCACAATAGGATACTTAGCCGGTTAAGACGCATATTAAGTTAATATGGGGAGGTAAGGTCAGATGCAGAGAGAATTTATGGAGCTACTGTGCAGTTTTAACTTCCGTCTGCTATTTCTCAGCACATTACTCACTCTGCAGCTGCTTGCAGGCTTCACTGTATGTACTCAGCTGGAATCAACTTCCACTGGATCCTTCTTCTCCGTCCAGTTTACAGTCAGGTCTGGCAGCCACTTCAAACAAACATGGAGCCAGTAAGGAGGTAAACGAAGGAGAAAAAAGCAGCATTTATGGCAACTTGCTATGTTTGATGCAGTTTTCTTTAACCGGCCTTCTGATGGTCACAGAAGACATGAGTAACATTTGTTCAGGAGATGCTGCAACTTCTGAACACCTTCACACACTACCAATATTTAACTTATATTGTACAACTTCATTCCTTCTTGTTGCTCCACGCCCTTCTGTTTATTTTTCAGACAAACAATGTAATATGAAATATTGATATAAGCTTTGAAAGAGCATTTCCATTGAGAAATGTAAAAAAAATCTGGCCCACTTGCATTTTTGGAGAAAGGCCTATACAGTATGGTTTTAACAGTACAGCAACAAAATGATGGCGTGGCCAAGCCCTATAGTGTTTAAGTCCGACTTACTAAACCCGACACATTTTTGGCTAATTGTTTCGTCCTATCTATCTAATAGTTTCAGAGAACCATACTATGTTTCTCTGCTGTAAATCATAATTGTGTGCTTTTGGCTCTCTTTACAGACCTGGCCCGTGTAGGAGAACAGGATGTAGGTAAGTTCTGCTCTGCTGACTAACGGGATGTCTGGCTCACATTAGATTTTGTTTGGGTTCAACACTGACGATCACATCAAAGTTACTCTGCATTAGCCAGAGCAATAAAAATCCCACTTCAGTAAGTTGTCTGGCTTTAATGTGTTTATATTTGGACATGGCGTGGTTTAGGTTAAAGCTGAGGCAACACAAAGAAAAATCATGAAATAATAATATGCAATGTCTTTAACACTCTGCCAGTCACAGGAAGCCCTTAATGTGTGATGGTGTTCCAACAGCAGTGTCAAGATTACTTTGCTTTGTGCTGCAGAGGGGTATTTAGGGATGTTAAGTTTATCTGCCTTTCTAATGTGATTAATCCTCCAGTAAATGTATCATTTGATAAGGGATTACTCTATATCTCTTTGTTGTCTTTTCACTCAGAGAAGATCTTCCAAAGCTCAAATGCATCAACTAATCTATATCCAAAAAGTGATTCAATGACAGGGCTGAGTTCAGACAAAAGCATTGTATGCTACCGCTGTGGAGGGAGATGACACCAGGTCACTAAAGTTATTCTAACTCACTCATCATTTTAACAAAGACCAAAACTCCCTGACACATTATCAAAGGACTTGTTCACCTTAAGATCTTTTTTTCTCTCTGTCTTTCAGACTTCAAAGCCTCAAACTTCTTACACTCTTCTGCAAAGCAAAAAAAAGCTCTTGCAGTGTGGCTGCTCCCAGCAGCAGACAGGATTGAGAGTTGGCAGCAAACATGAACACAACTACCTATACCTCAGCTGGCATGTCAGACGGCGTGCTTGCAGCCTGTCTTACTTTGTACTGTCTTTCTTCCTGTCTGTCTTTCTTTCTCTTTCTTTTTCTCTTTCTCCCCCTGCTGCAGGGTCTCTGCTTTCTGTGAAGGTGACAGTGTGGTGAGTCAGCTTGGACTTTCCAACCTCTCCTCTGATCTCTCTGGAACTCACCTCAATGTGCCTTTTCCTCACATCAAACACATACACACTTCAACATTCAAGCCTATCTCTATTTTCTGCGAAAGAACACATTTCACACAGGTATGTAACACCTCACCTTCTCTCTTCTCTTCAACACTCGACTTCTTCCCCTAAGCAGAGGTAGCTAACCCATGGAAAGGCCACTGGAATCCCCCCCTGGGTTGAGGATTAGGGCGTCTGCCCGGACAGCCTCATGTCACAGAGGAGTGCGAGGCTGATCTTTCACCTCTTCTCTCCTCTGTCTCAGTTTCCGCCATGGGGCTCAGGGTCTGACTTGGACTGGTTGAGTGTACTGTTACTTGGGTGTGAGAGTGTGCCAATGCGGAATCCAGTTTCACACCCTAACCCGAACACTATCTGAGAAATACTGAGTGTTTCTAAGATATGGCAGAGTAAACAAAACGCTCCATACCTGAACTGCAAGAAGCCAGCTCTGGAGTTTGGGAGGATGGTGTTGAATCCTGCATGAACTTACCTGTCACGTGTTCATGTGTACTGTGCTGCACACATGCTAAAAACAGGTACACAGCAGGTACATTAAAATGAAGTATTGCTTTTGGGAGTGGGGAAAAACCACCCACCAAAAGTGGAACTTGTTATTCCTGAACTCACTGACCTATGACGCATTCTATCATCTTTTCATTGAAAAATGAATTCATTTATGTAATAGCATTGTGAGATTCAGAAATATTCTCAAAGCAAATGGGTGTGCATTATTACAGTTCATATAATGATGAAAAGTTATCTTTCTTTAAATGCAGAACATACAGAAATGTTTCATCTTTCTATAGCTGAAAAAAAAGACACTTTGCACCTCTATTGGTGAGACAGGTGCGTAGGAGAGCGACGAGTTGATCAAAAATAATATCCTGCATGTATATGTATTCACAAGATTTGGGTTGAGGACCTCCATTAGGCACATGCACTTTTCTTTGTTGCAGCAGACTTACAATAAAAAGTTGTATTACTCAATTTCTGCCTCAAGCCCCTGTAAACTTGTCTGCGTGTCAAGATTGAGTTTGTGCATCCTTGTGTGCTTGTGTGTGCTCCATGGTGTCTGTCTATGCCTTGTTGTGCGTCACAAAACAGCTGTACACTTGAAGTGCTTACATAAGAAATGTAAAGGAAAAAGGTGTAAACATTTCAGGACTAGTGGGATGTCGTCAAAGTATATGACAACGAATACATTATCCATGTATTTATGCAATCTGTAAGTGATCAGATTGTTTGCAAATGCCACATTTAAATGACGATACACGGAAAAAATGCCTATTGTGCTTTCAAGTGCTCTCACATACATACACACCATTGTAAACACCTTTACCCTCAAAGTACTTTTCCACCCATGATGTCATTACGTCTTCAGAAGTGAGACAGTTGGGTCATGCTGATTAGATCAGCCAGTCAGCATACAGTCAGGTACACAAATAGTTGATGGTGGATGGATGGCTTGGTCGTAAACAGGTAAGACAGGCCCCCCTCTGCCACTCTGCCACTTGCTGTAAATACAGGGATGGGGTCCTAGCACACTTGTCAAGCTAAATCAGGGCTTTAGCAGTTGCAGACAGTATGCTGGGTCGGCAGTAAACCAGAGGGGCAGACAGGTAGCTGCAGGTACAGAGTTAGATAGCGAGGTAGACAGATCGTTATCAGCCATGCAGCGTGTGTTGTTGTAAGTGCAAATAGAGGAGATAAGAAAGCAAAATGACAATATTACTCCTCACAGTATATTCTGTTTACGCATGCGCAGGACTCCACATCCATATGTGTATGTTTGCATACAAAACACCTGAAGCATGCCTTTTATTTTTTTTAGAACAGGTGTGTGTGTGTGTGTGTGTGTGTGTGTGTGTGTGTGTGTGTGTGTGTGTGTGTGTGTGTGTGTGTGTCTGTGTGTGTCTATTATGTACACAGGGTTTAGTTTGAAGGATAATGTTAATAATTATTATTATTTCTTTATTACAGCGATAGATTTGAAAGGGGGAGACAGAGGGGATGACACGGGTAGCAAAGGGGAATTCAATGATTGCTTGAAATTCTGCTCCACTTTTCCATTGCATAGCAACCTGCTGCTGTAAAATAATAATAAGTAAAAGTCACACATGGAGATGTTTTGTCAGGGGGCATGAAGTTTGAGAAATGCACTTAATATTCAATTAAGCTAAATGGGGCATTACTGGGGTCTGCAGTGGGAAGCTTTTCATCAGAACGCTGAAGGACGTTTAGTGACAGCTTAAGGGTTTGTCATATCTCTAAAAGTTTTAACATGACATTTTTTACGTTGTTGCAATAGAAGAATACCATTATATGGTCAAACAATTTGGGAAAATATAAATTACATTAAATTCCAACAAATACAAAAAGCTTAACCTACTATAGATAACTATAATGCAAATTGTTTGTTTTTTTCTTACTTGAGAAACAATAGATGTTTTCCCCCTTTGCCTTTGAATGGATCCCATGAACCTGCTGACTTAAATACAGCAGAATGGTCATGTTAGTGAGAGATTGCATAGAGGTGTGATTCCAAGTTTTTATTTGAATGCGATTATTCATGCAACCACAGCAAAATGAAATTACACTTCTAACTTTCATCCAGGTCCAGGTGACTGAAGCTGTCAAATCTAAACATCTTTTTTATTTATCTTTTTCAGATAGTGCACTTCCTTAAATGTAGCTGAGTGCATAACAGCATAAATAAGCACATTAATACATGCTGTGTCCTGTTGACTTTGTAATTACCTGCTGAAAGGTTTCTGATTATATCTGCCAAATACACAGACGTTTTCCTGACAGCTGACCGTTGAATTAACCTCCACTTACTAATGTGTTTACTGAGATTAATGCAATGGATGCAGCTGTTTTGAATCATGCTCTATTCATTTCATTACATGTCCATTTGTGAGACGCTTTTATCCAAAGCGACTTACATGCATTCAGTACTGTGGAAAATCCCCACAGGAGCAATTTCTGGTGAAATATCTTGCCCAGGGACACAACAATATACTGACTGCAGTGGGACTCGAACTTGCTACCCCCTGATTTGAAGTCCAGCACACTATCCACTGAGCCACAGCCTCAAGATTCAAGATCCAAACTTGTTAAACCTTAAGTGCATGGTAAACTGTCATGTGAAGACTCAGCAGCAAAAGGTTCATGACCTGGACTTCAGCCATGTATTTATGAAAATGTGATCACTGTGTGTTTTGTCATGTTCATACTAAATGATATACTACAAAAGAAAAATTCATAGAATTTTCCAAAAATGCAGGTCTTTATTATGACTCAAAATTAGATGTTGCGATGTAAATCTTAACTCCCTGTATATTTAGCGGTGCATATGATCCCAGATCTTGTTTCTCCTCTGCCAGAAATGTCCTGCTGATCCAGCTGATTGGCTCAATGCTCACAGAACAACTCCAGATCCGCTCAGACATCTCAGACAGTTGCTGCTGTTGATATCACTTTGAACACATTCTCTGGCATTCCCTGAATGCAGCATTTACATGCAGTCATTTTCCTGAACTCCCTGCCCATGCGGGATCAAATACACTGATGTAAGACATTTTCAAATTTAAAAAATAATTATTGTTCTCTATTTGATTTTCCTGACGAAGTTATGTTTTGACACAACTTATCCGTTACGGCTAATGACAATGAACAAAGAGCTGACAAAGGCTCTGTAATTGAATCAACCGTCGTTCTAATTTCTGGTGCATCCCTCACCCTAATTAAGCATTTGGTTGTCATTGGAGACAATTGTAGACAATGACAACCTCAATAGAGCTGTCACTCTGGATAAGACTGACATGTTGCTTTGGCAACAAGGGTCATTGGGTTTGCAGTGTGTGTGGAGGATGTTAGATGGGACAAGGAGGAGTAAGAGAAAATGAAGAGAAGGATAGAAGTGTTAAGGGTGTTAAGAGAATCTAGATCCAATAGTCAGGTGGGAGTCAATGTTGCATTAGCATCTGTAAAAGCACTTAAACAAAGCATGAAGGATGTCTCATAAAGTAATTTATATTGTGTTATATACTATCTCTCAGGCAATATTCCACCTTATTGATCCATTTTCCATCATTTATCTTCATTACCTGGATTTTGCAAACATATGACTACATGCTTAAAGGCATTCAACCTTCAGTTTTGTTTGCTTTTCAAGCTGTCTCAAGGTAAAGGCTGGATAACACCAGAATGGTGCTTTTGGTTAACATATTTGCACAAGTCCCCCTTGTTGCAATATACATAGCAAGTTGTTGTGGAGCTCTGAATTACTTCTTTGTGTCAACAAACTGTGGCTCTGTCGCGGATGCCATTGTGTTGCAATAAATCAACATTGTTGAAAACAGGGCTATAAACGACTCTTTAGGTGGTGAAGCTTTTCTCCCTCCCTCCCCCCTCCCTCCCTCCCTCCCATCAGTCTAGCCAGAATGCTCTTTTTATTGGCAGGAACCTTTGGGTGAAGTGTGCCAGTCTTCATGCCTTGGCGCAAATCCAAACTCATTAATTTCAAAAGCTCTGTGTTTTCCATTTGCACATACACTCTGCAAAAATGTGGCCCCTCCATTCTTCATCACAGCCTTGTATGTTTGAAAGGGCCTGGCTCAGATATCCTATAGGCAGGACTAACAGCTGTCACTAAGCCACCATAGCTGGCCCCCATTCAGCACCCATCGGGGACCCAAAACTCTCCATGTCTGTCGCTGTCTCCATCCCACTGTCTAGTCTTTGGCCTGACTGTCGCCAGATACTTTCACCGCCTGTCTTCTCCTTTATCTCTTTATCTTTCCATCTTACTTAAAATTACATTACATTCTATCCTATCTTTCTTTTTTTTTGGAATACATTCTGGTTCTTTGGGGAGGTTAGTGTAGGAAACATAAAAAAAAAGATGCCTAAAACAAAAATGAAGGTGACACAGGTATGGGACAAGAAGGGATAGAGTCTTCTCCATTCATTGGGAGGGCGACGTGTGGCCCACTTACCCCACACACACACACACGCACACCCCCAGCCTCCTCTAATCTGCCACGTTCCACCTGAGCCTTGAGCTGGGGCAGCTGCTACTGATGGCGAGCCAGGAGAGCCAGCTGTCCTCACACACACACACACACACACACACACACACACACACACACACACACACACACACACACACACACACACACACACACACACACACACACACACACACTCATACCCCTCCACTCATTCATTTGGGACAATGGAGCCAGGAAAGGGGTGTGTTTGTGTGTACGGCTCATGATTTCGGAGTGTGCCATGGACGCGAGGAGGGGGCCCTCACAGTTAGTAAAGTGTTTTTTATGTTCGCTTTGTGTCTCAGCAACAGTTGGCAGCACGTGTGTCGATGACACGCCTCTTGGTTTTATTGTCCATGAAGTCGAAGAGTTTAGGGTGACCTGGGGCAAACACACAGACACCCATACAGAAGCATAAAGAGATGCAAACACAAAAACAAACAAAAGAGCATGTGTATATAAACAGTTATAAAGAACAGTAAACACAACCCGTCAAAAGCAGGAAAAACAGAGACATAATGCTTGCTCTGCCAGGTTCTGTCATTTCATCATCTTGCAACATCTGCAAGAAGCCTGTGTCTTTTTTCAGGTTTACTTAAATAAAAGAAAGACTGGAAGGATTTGCTCTGCAACATACACATTTATTGTATGTTTGGAGTATCCTATGTATTATTGGGCCATAAAGTTAGGATTACAAAGCAAGGGCATTAAGATCTTGCATGTTTGACTTTAAAAGAATAGTTATGAGGAGAGCAAAACAACACATCAATGGATTCAATCTGCAGGTTCTCATTGGTTCATCTCTATCTCTAACTGCTTCTGTTTCTGTCTCCTGCTGCTATTGGTTATATCCTCTCTTTATCCCCGATTGGCTCAGCTGGTTATTGCATTCAGCCTCAGCCGTCTGATTGGCAGAGCACCAGCCAAGACATTGCTGTGATTTGCCCTTGGTTGCACGCTCACCAGCCAGAGTATTTTCTAAATACTGCAGCTGCTTTGGAAACAGCGTGAAAGAGAGTGTGTATGGAGGCTGATTTGCTTGAGTGCGATCATGAGGTAGGTGAGGTGTGTGTTTAGCAACTAAAAGGCCATATGGCTGATGACACATATACAAACCCTTGTTCTACTAATCGCACACCTGACGGCTGCCTCACACCTGCTGCGCTGTCTATGGCTGAGTAAGATCCAGATCAAAGGAAGCAAGCCCTCGGGGACTTGTGTGTGCGTGCATTTATGGTGTGTTTGAAGAGACATTCACTGCTTTTGAATCTACGCCAACAAAGGGGATTTGTATTTGAATAAGAGACAACTCATGTCTGGCTTTGCTAACATAGAGGGATGGGAGAGCTGAAAGGACATAGTGTGGCACGAATGCTGTGTGCTGAAACGGCACCCAAGACATACACTTACCTTCATAGGTGGAGGATGACAAAATGGGGGGGAGGTGGCAGGTGGGACTGAAATTGCAAACTCTGCTGTAGATTGTGTGGGGGGTATTGTTCATTTAAAATGTGTTGAAGATAGTGAAAAGAAAGACAAAGGAAAGAAAGTATCTTCATATTAGAATCATCGTCTTAAATCAGGCAATGGATTTTATCATTTGCTGTAGGAATTAAAGTTCCCTGACGCTCATACACCCACCAAGCTGCACACACGCGCGTATGCAATTCAAAGCGGGATGCTCAAAGACTGGGTTGTTTCGGTTCGCCCACAGAGGCAACAAAGTCTGTCTTTGTCACTTTCCAAGTCAGACGTCAGTGAGAGTGTGACCTGCTCGGGGCTTGTGAATAAAGCTTGCCCACACGGAGCCCCCATGTATGAACACCCATACACACACACACTGCACACAGTACAAGATACTGTAAAATAACACATTATGTATTAAAGACAAACAGCAGATGCAAAACTTCCTCCTCCTCGCATATAGTTCATGCAGGCATGCAACAGACACATTTCTGATAAACAAGATCAGCCTCAACCATTCATGCAAGCTGACAAAAAAACGACAGACCCTTATTGACACACAAACCGAGAGAGAGTAGCTACTCTCCTATCAACCCTGTCCATGTCTGTGAGCACATGTGTATGCCTGTGTTTGTTTGGCTCGGAGTCAGTGTACAGTAGTTGCTGGGTAGAGTTGAGGAGTGTTTGGCTAGCCCCTTTCTTTGTTTCCCAATAGTTTCACTATAACTTTTGCAAGGTCCATGCGTTTGCCTTTCTCCAACAAACTGGACCTGGTTCTCTGTCAGCCGTCACTCACATAGCTGAATAGGTCTTAAGAAGCTGACTCTCCTGCTCATCAGGGGGCTATTGCCAAATAAACTTTTCCTCCATCAATCCAGTGTTACCTGCCTGTCCATTTTGCTGATGATGTGATTAAGCAAACGGGATTGCGCTCACAGGCTGTGGACAAAAAGAAAGAAAAAAAAACATGGATTACTGATTAGATTATGTCTCTCCTGCCCTAAGGGCACGTTCAGCTGAAGAGCTGATCGAGGATTTAAGACAGAGGCAACAAAGGAAAGACAGAGATGACAAAGACACCACTGTTTTTTAGGAAATAAACTGCAAAACACACTCTCACATACAATTCTGAAGCAGCTGTTTACTTGCTGCAGCTGCATCCTGTGGCAGGTAGCACGTGACTCTTACTGTATAACGTTTTTCAGTCACACACACAATAAGAAAAAACACACAAAAATACAGACCACATGTACACACCTTTCAATATTTACACCTCTGCAAATATTTAACAATGTTTTGAATTGTGTTTGTCTTCTGACAATAGCTTACCACATTTTTAATTGGTTAGACAGCGGAGCTTGTGTTTTCTGTGTGTGTTCAAAGGGATAAAGTGGGTGTTAACTGGAAAACAACTAGATCCTGACGGTAAAGGAAGCCGAAACAGTGGACAGGACCATTAATCAACATCTGTCATAATAAAAACAGCTGTATTACAAAACATACGCATGGCCAAATGTACCCTCGCCCATGTGCAAACAAAAAGCACACACCGAGGATACTCTTTTTATTGGGACAGTTTCTCGTTAACAAACACACATTACAGCTTTTTTACACAGCACCTAGGTTATACAATGAACATTCTGAAAATAGTTGTTACAGAATAACAACAATGAGAGAAATCTTAAGGAGTATATTCAGCATGTATCACAAACAAACCAGACTCTAACACAAACAAAGAACACACAGGCAGATACACACATAAACTCCTCATAACCCGTCATTGGTATAAGACTGCTGATATATAATTGGCTTAGTGGCGTGTGTTTGTTTGATCCTGGTATTATGGCCCAATGTGTTTTCTTCCTTGAGTGAGCTGATTAAAAAATATCCCCCTGTCAACACGCTGCCTGATAGATAGCACTGTTTGATTAATTCACACACATAAACACACATGTCATAATCCCTGCCTTTCCATTGGCTGCTGTGCAAGCACTGTTTCCAAAACAACATTGGCAGTGGGACTGTGGCTCCGCCCCTTCAGGAAGGAATCGCATGTAAACAAACGCGGCATGTGCAGCCGTGTCTCCGTGTGATTCTGGTAAACAGAAGCTGACTCTATGTGCGGGCACACTGAGGCTAACCTATAGGATTACATGTTTTTCTGCTGCCTTAAGGCTATTGCTTATGTGTTGTCCTGAAAGTTTACAGCCACAGTCCTGTATTTGGCAATGCCTGGAAAAGTATTTGGTAGATCAAACCATTGCACAAACAAAATAAACACTGGGAGCTTTTAATACAGGGTCTGCATATTTTGTCAGATTTCTGCCCAAGTTTAGATTTTTTTCATCTTGTCTCTTCATTTTTTGGATATGCATACAGTACCTTACAACTTATGTAGGCTATGATTCATTGCCTGTTTCAAGCAATGATAATGTATGTTAAACTATACATTTGTACTTTTATTAAGTAACCAAACTGTGCTGCTAGTAAACAACAGTCTAACATCAGTGTGGGAAAAGCAGGTGTATTATGGACAAATTAAGGTTCAACGACCTGTCCTCCAGCGTCAAATCTCTCCCCCACATTTTACATTTTACGGAACGTCCAGCCTTTTTGAGTGTTTACTGAAGCCAAGATAGTGCAATATGTCCTTTCCTCTGCAGGCTAGCAGCTAAAGGTAACCAAAGTTCAGGGGGGATCTAGCTCTCCGTGGTAGATAACATATTACTATGGTATGGCCTCAGCCACGGATAAAGTCCTCCTCTGTAAGTGAAAACAGAATAGGGGAGAATAACAAGGTTATTAAATAACATAACAGCTGATAAACACATCCATAACAGTGATCAAAATACACACACACTGAGACACCTATCCCATTGAGCAAGAACTCCCAACAACCAATCAGATTTCTGTTACCAACAGCAACAACTCCTGTTTATGCCTGCATATAGCTAATCCTGCATTCTGATTGGCCGGTACTCAAGCCTTGCAGCACAGCCCCTTCCCCCCTCTCCTGCTCTCTCACTCTGCCTGTTCCTCCATCCCTACAGATTAAGTAACACCGGCAAAAACAAAAAGAGCTTATTTTTGTTTTCATCAATGACAAAACACCCACACAAACAGGGGGCTTGTTTATATTGCAAAGGTGTCCGCTTTATGATGAAAGGGAAATGTAGAGGTAAAGCGACAGGACAGTGGAAGAGGAGGCGGGATGCATTCAACCACTGTTGCCATGCACCCATGTGTTACTGGGTTAAGTATGGTATGTTGCTACGAGAAAAAAAAAGGAGGTGCAAGGAAGTGGGGCAATTGCATCACTCCCTTGAAAAGTCCTTGAGAACATGTCTCCCTGCTTTTGTACCCTGTGCAAATTCTAATTGCACTCTCAAATCATCCTCTGGGAGGAATTTCAAATTGAAATTCTGCACATGGTCCTAGGGTGTGCAGACTTTAAAATGTTCAAGTATGAAAAAGGACTCAGACTCTTCTCAGTACTTGTGCTCATGATTCTAGCTCATTGTTTTGATGCAAGATCAATGTTTATCAGCCGCACCGAATATAGTTGTTCCTCTTTGCTGCTGGCAGTTAGGGCGAAAAGCAAAAATGCAGCCAGCTGCTGCTTGTTTTTTAACTGTCAGCGAGGCTGTTGTTTGAGTAAAGGCATCAAAATATATGATATGTTGCCAAGAACTTGGTCAGTCCAGTTCTGACGTTATGCAACACCTTAGTGGTTCAAGGAGCACGTTTTTCACTAAGAAAACATGTTGGCCCCACACGCATAGAGGAAAACTGAAAACATGTTGTGGTCAATTCAAACTTTAACCCTATCACCAAGGTTATCAGATGCCTTTGTTATCGTGCGGACGTATATTTTGTGTATGTGTGTGTGTTCAGTTTGAGAGTATTTGAAAGTAGTCTGCACAGTTTTCAAAGAGAGTCAACTTGTTTGTGCATAAGCAGGTGGCTGTCATGCTGCATCATCATTCCTCTAATAACCCTGACCTGCAGTAGAGTGACGGCACAGCACAAGCAAACAAGGCCTCTGTCAGGGATCCTCCTATGGCCTTTACTTTACTTCTCTCTCTCTCTGCTCTATCCCTTCCGTCACATCTCCGGACATTGTTTCCTCTCATCTATCTCTTCCACTCTCTTTCTACTGTGCTCCCTGTGTCATTGCAGGCCGTGTCCCTGGCTGCTCAGCCTCTCTCTAGGTTTCTCATTAGCATGTGTACTGAGAACATCGAGTCTGGCAATCACTCTGTTTACTCTGCGCTTTCTCTCTCTCTCCTCCCTCTCTTCTTCTCTCAACCTCTGTAAAAAAATGTCATGCTGTCTT
Organism: Notothenia coriiceps; assembly: GCF_000735185.1. Taxonomy (NCBI): domain Eukaryota; kingdom Metazoa; phylum Chordata; class Actinopteri; order Perciformes; family Nototheniidae; genus Notothenia; species Notothenia coriiceps. Next base: position 47,746 of record NW_011361992.1, read on the forward strand.
GACACCTTTTGACTGTCTGTTCCAGAACACTATGAACTTCCGTTAACATAGTCTGCATCTTGTATATTTGTGGTTTATTTTTTTCTTCAACTATCTTTGTTTCGTGGTTGCACACACTGTTCATTCAAGATGTGACAGTTAATACGCAAAGAGAAATGTCTTCCTGTTTCTATCTTTTCTATGTGTGTCTGCTCCAACATTGCGCTTGAATTAAACAATCCCTGCGAGTAAGTATGAGTGTTGCTATTTCAGATACTACTTTGTTTAGCCTAACTCTGTGCGTACACATCAGTGTGATGGCATTTGGAATGTACTCAATGCGTGAAGTGTGTCTATCTCTTCTTATTATGCTTGTTTCTATCTCTCCTTGAATTAACCTGGTCACCCTGTCTGCCCTCTCTGTCTGAATGCCAGGGCAAAGCATAGACTGCATGATCAAATGAGCAAATAGTGTGCAACTGTCAAACATTTTATTTGTATGTCTCTCCGTCAGCAGTATCCATCTCCCCTTCTCCAGGCTGCACTTTTATGGTCATGCCTTCCGCCCTGCTGCTCCACGCTTGAGGATTGTGGGCTTTGGGTTGGGATTCCTAGCGTGGCTTTGAGTACATGTGCTTCTGGACGGATAAGCTCAGCTATGTTAGTAATGTGTCAACCCCGCAGAGGTTACAGGCTGCTCCCCATATTTGGCAAATCACTTAGCGTTGCCCTACCTCAGCCAGACTGGCAGCCACAGTAAACCAGCAAATATGAACAGAATGTAGAGGCAGCCATGAGATGAAAGAGAAAAGCATAAGTGAGAAATACATGCTTGAATTAATTAAATACCATAGTTTGTAATGAGTAATAACAAATGTGAAGGTTTTATTTTTTAAGTTATTTGACACATTTGGTGCATTCACTGTTTTCATTTTCTACTTCTTCTTCATTTTGTTAGAGCAAACTAGGTGAGGCTCTGAGACTTTCTGAGCTGTTATCCTGAATTAGCCTTTGCCTTTTACACTCACCTCAATGCAGCTTATGTAAAGAGGCACGTCTAAAGCCCCAGCCCTTTTGATCAATGCATTTGGCATCAGATCTCTCCCTATTGACCTGGGTCACCTTCTTGATTCGCTCAAGAGGGTTTCTTGTTTACTCATCTCAGAGAGTTTCTTGTTTTTAGCAATTGTTGTGATGGTGTTCACTTCTGAAATACCATGAGGCGGGAACAAATAAGAATCCTGGCACTTTGACCATGTGATCTAAGTTTAGCTGTAGAGGTTTATGTAAGGTCGCTGCTATCATGGCTTATACAGTATATTTTGTATAAACCCAGTGACCGCTTTATGCCAAAAAAAAGGCATTGAGGGCGACACATACATAATCTTCTTAATGCTAATAATATAGACATTGCACTCAGAGATGACACATTTTATCCAGTCAATCCATTCTATTGCTGTACTGAACAAACACCATGATGCAATTCCAGGGCAATTTTTGCAGATGTATCAATTTGAAAACAAACACCCAAATGATTATACCATGCACAAAAACTGTGGGATTGTTTTTCAAATTTAAAACTCTGTCCATCTGATATATTTAAGACGATTGTGTAATTGTTTTGACCAACAAACTAAGAGTAGCATTTAAGCAGTAGCAGTTAAATGTGTGCCATGACCTAATCAGCAATGCTCTTTGGGATAGAGTGACACACACAGTGGATCTTAAAGTGTAAGTCAGGTGTATCTGTGTGTGTGTGTGTGTGTGTGTGTGTGTGTGTGTGTGTGTGTGTGTGTGTGTGTGTGTGTGTGTGTGTGTGTGTGTGTGTGTGTGTGTGTGTGTGTGTGTGTGTGTGTGTTTGATATTTGTGTGTGTGTGTGTTTGTAACCTGGTTACCCTCCCCTTGGCTCACACACAGCTGTTTTACTTTGATTATAGGCTCTGTAGAAAGACAACCGCAATCATTTTCTTTAGAACGGTTTGGATCATCTGATCTCATCCTTCTCAGTGTGGTGTGGTCATCCCAGGTGCCCAGGTGTGTGTGTTTACATGTGTACACTTCAAAATTGAACAGCTACCTCAGCCCTACCGCAACCACAAACTCAAAAACCACCTGTGTCAGGTCATACTGAGAGCCTGATAGTGATTTCCAACAACCTGCACTCACTCAGTGAGTGCACATGTTGTTGGACTGAAAATCAGCTTGGCCACCGCAGTGATGAGAAATTCCCCACGCTGTGAATGTCAGATTTTCAGAAGGTTGCATATTGTGCTGGCTCACCACGCTGCCTCTGAGGCGTGACCTCACTACAAGTGGAGCCACAGCAGGAGCAGAAACAGCTAGGGTGCAGCTCTTTTCTCCACTGAGTGACACATACTTAGATTAGAGACACCCGATACCAGCCATCCATCCATCTATCTCTCTCTCTCTCCTCTGCCTGCCAGAGCCAGCTGGACCATGAGCCCATGTTACCAATCTGGTCCTGTAATAGAGAGAGAGAGAGAGAGAGAGAGAGAGAGAGGCTCAGAGCTGGGTGGGGTGAGAGGGGTGCTGCTTGCCAGCTCATCCTGTAATCTAATTTTGCTGTGGTTACTGTAAGTGAGATGGAGAAGGGAATGGTAGGAAAGGACCACAGTTCCCCATGAAAGTAATGGCTCTGGGAAGGGCCCAGTATCACTCTACCAGAGTCCCTCTGAAGCATTTAGCATTTGCTGTTAAACCACAAGTCTGGGAAACATATCCCAAATATGGAAACACATACTGTAACATTTCATCAGGGTTAAAGTAGTCAAACAGCAACGATGATGTGCTATAACACAACAGGACACATTTTGTAATTTAAATAAATATCTAAAATATTAAAATATCATTGTGCATTTTGTTTCCCCTCTCAATACATTCTGCATGCATCTACATGCAGAATGTCTTTTAGGACTTTTGGTTAACTTTTTGAAAATAAGCTTGAAAATCCTAGTGAGAAAAACCTGGCTCTGATTTTGAATGGGATGAAAGCAGTGCTCAGTTGAAAACCGTTTTGACTGTAAGATTAATTGTTGGACTTTTTTCATCTCTAACTAATTTGGCTCTGAAATACACATTAGGAATAGCCATGCATTGGGGGGAAAAAAGCGTATTCACATTATTTCTGAGAGTTTGATGAGACGTTTGATACCACTCTGATGTGTCTTAGCAAGCACCTGGAATCTTGTCGTTTGACTCCAAGAAGAAAGCATGTCCCAGCTAATAGATAATGATGCACATAATGGCCTGTTAACCATGTCTTTCTTAGAATTGGTGTATGGTTTAAGCAAACATATGAAAGGTGGCAACTCCACTATTTGAAAAAAAAAAGCCTGATTGTACATATGAGTCTTTAGGGGAAAATGTCAACTTCTCACTTGATGTTTACCTCAGTAAACATCTTCCTAATGGGTTTATGGTGTCAATAGCTGGTCTCAAGCTTCTTCGATTCTGCATAATGTTTATTTTGTACATGTTTATTTTTAGAAAAAAATAGATTGTAAAGCAGAGAATGCTAAAGGCATGGCTATTGAGATTGATGGTTCGAAACACATGTTGGTTGGTTTGGTTGCAATCCATGTTTTCGTCTCAGAACTATTACCCAATTTTTAAAGTGTTTTTTAGTTAATGGAAGTAAATTGTATCATTGTGGAAAGTGGATATCACCACTTCCAATGAGAAAAAATAAAACAGAACAGTCTGAAAAGAATTCAGTAGTTAACTGCTGATTTATGTTTACCATTTTTTTGATCCACAGTTGAAAGTACTAATGATTCTCACACATCTGTCTGCTCCCTTCCTTTCAGTCTACCATAGCTCTGAATCTCTCCTGGCTCAGACCTCGCAGACAGGCGGCTGCCTCGACAGTCTGGAGTGGACTGTTGCTCCAGGCTTTGGCACCAGAGCCAACACGGGGAAAAGATGTTTGTTAACTCCATATAAATAGCAGCAGCAGCAGCAGCAGCAGGGAACACTTTTACAGTCGGCTGAATTCTTTGTTGTTGTTCTCTACTGACCCACATACACCTGTCACCAAACGGAACATTGCATAAAAAAACAGGCATGTTGTTGTTTTTATGGCTTGCATATGGCTTGCTTGAGTTGGTGTCTGTGACAAAACTGAGGTTTTAAATATCAGATGAGCGGTCTGAGTGATGCAGACATGGACAAACAAGGTTTTAGAGAGCACAAAGAAGAATCTGATCCATCGCAAAGACTATCAATGTTTTATCCAAAGTAGGTCAAGGATTTAGTCAACAATTAAAATTGTCGTTAATTGTAACTACCATATAGCCAGCAACATTTATTTTTACTTGGTGCATATATTAAAATAGTCAACATTTATATTCTTTAGAAAATGTGTCTTATAGGGCATTACATATTGCTTTTTTTCAGGGAAAACAGGTCAAGATTGCCACTGCTTTTGTTATTTGTATGCTTTTTGTCATGGCAGAAAACAAAGAAAGGCTGCCTGAAGAACACTGACTTGTATAGACAGAAATCCAGGAATATCTTAGGTGCTTTTGGAAACATGCTAGATAAATAAAAAAGTTGTATTTTAATTCCATTGTTGTTTCAGTCATCACAAGACACATTGGTCTTTAGTACTCATAAGGTTATTCCCATTCTAGTTACAGTTTTGACTGTGCATGTAGGAAAATGACCAGTTTTGATTTATAGTAATTTACCTAGGTCTCCCATTTGCCTACCATTGCCCATATTAGCGCACAAGGAAAGTCCCTTTATTGCTTCCTTTCAATAGTTTTTTTTGTAGTTGTGTCTGAGTAAAGCTTCCTCTGTTCTTAGAACAATGAGCAATTATCTGTAAACAGGCTAAGCAGGGAAATACTGCCTCCTTTGCTTGTGTGTGTATGTTTGTGAGCATGAGTGTACCTGTGTGTTCATACGTGCACACACGCAAAGTATGACCAGCAATTGGCTGCAGGCCGAGGGGCTACCAAGAAAAAGTGAGTTGAGTTCCTCAGAAGTCTATCTCTTTGATGTGGGCCGCCTTTTACCGTCAGCCTGAGCTCAGAGGCGACCGCAGCGCTCACACACTTCCCCTTACCTGCCACTGATGATCTCGCTGACCCTCATTCTGCTACAGTTTCAATTTCAGTCCATTTTCTAATCTGCGATTGCACATGGCGAAGTGTGCAAGTGTCAATAGGAAAACAGAAAGCACAACTTTCCCTATGCATGTTGCCCAATGGTTTGAATGAATTTTATAGCAGGGATTTTTCCACCTGAATGTCATGAAATCCCAGTGTGTGCAATATTGTAGATTTTTTACTGTGAATCTCTGATATTTAAATTTTTAGCAACACTAAACAATGAGATTGTTTTCATCATATAGTCCCACATTTCCACTTGGATGCACAAAACCATAACTAAACTGACACACAAACCTCTCTAACCTCAGTTGCACAGAAAGCAAAAGAAAGCTTTCTCCTGAAGGCCCCCCAGCCTCTGTTACACTCTGGCTGCAGCGATTGTGCAAGCTGTTGTATTAAGGTCACTGCCAGGAAAGGGCGCATGTCACAAGCATCATTATGTTGTAATGTATCTATTCACCTGTATCTCTCCATTTAATCTCTCTGAGTTACCGTCAGCCAACCACATTTTCACTATTTCCTTCTTCTCTTTTACTAGGTTACTGATGTCATGCAACACTTCCTGATTCTTCTATAAATGTGCAGTCTTTCGTAACTTCTTACACTCTGCTGCATCTTAGCTAACCAAAGGTTTGGCACGTGCCAAAAACCTAATGCAAATGAGAAAAAACTTTTCTGACAAGAGAGTTTCATTACAAATGTTTATTCACAAAACATGAAAAAGAGAGTACAATTTGAACAATATTGCATATTTGTCTGCATATCTTTAAGTAAGAATAATAGTCCATGAAAATGTGTCACAGGTTCAGACACAGCTTAAATCAGGATTTGCAGGCAAGTCTGCTTATTCCAAGAACTTCCTTATAGCTGTGCTGGAAAAAGAAAAGTATAGTCCACTTAAACATTTTCAGACGCCTTCTTCAGAACCAGAACCAGAATCTTTCCTGTTCCCCTTCAGTCCAGTTTCAGTCCAGCATCTGCAATTTCACAAGTCCACTTCTTGCAAAGTCTTTGTGACCTCCACCGCTCAGTTCCCCACTCCCTTTTATCTAGGGCAGCAACTGGGTCATATAGTCATGCACGAGGTACATTCCATATCCTCCTCAGTGTCCATCAAACTTTCTGTCCACTCCACATTCACCTTAGCCAGTCCACACTTGACCCCTGAACTTGAGCCCTTCCTCAGGGTCATCCAGAGCCAACATGCCAACCCAGGATGCACTGGAAGGTTGTGCTCTTGCAGAGAGGTTACAGCCACAGCCTCTTAATCCAGACATGTGAGGCAGAAAGGCTTGACACCCCCAACTGAGGCTCACCTCCTTGACTTTCTTTTCATAATCTTCATCATCATGTGAAGCATTGTTAGTGGAAAGTCACTTCAGCGCTCTGGGAGAGTGATGGTGGGCACCCAGTCGTAGACACTGCGACTTTCCTCACAGAACAGACCCAGCTTGTCCAGAGCAGGGTCCTTCCATGGGTTTGCACTGGGGCTCTGAAATATAAAACAATAGATATTTAGAGTCAGACATGAGACAGACATAAGCATGCGTGCAGTGACTTGGCAGCGTGTAAAGAATCTCCAGACAGAGGAGTGAAGCATGCATGATTCACTGTCTGCAGGCTGAGTGGGTGCACCCGGGAACGTACCGTGACAAGAATGCAGTGCGCGTCCTTGGGCTCGCCGGTTTCATCTGTGCTCACGAGGTCAGCCAGGCGCTCGATGTCATTCACGCGTACAACGTTGATGTCGTTGTCAAAGCAGAAAGCCTGGATGAGGGTGAAGTGGATCTGCAGAGCAATGTCACACTCGTACTCCTCATCGGTGGCAAGGACGCAGAATGCCACGCAGTCTGGGTCACTGTGGAGAAGACAAGGAAGCTGGTTAGAAAACATTCTTTCATGCATAAGCTTTAAAAAAAAAAAAATGTAGAAAATACAATCGCAGTTAAACATTTCACGGATTGCAATACTTACACATTCATGATTTTAGCAGACTCGTAAACTCCAACAGTCAGGTAGTCCTGCTTCTTTGCAGCGACCAGCAGCTCTTCCAATGATGCGCCTGCACTTTGCACCCTTGACAAAGAAAAACATACACCATCAGAACACCGGTCACATTTTAGAAAACAGCAATTAAAACCACTAACCCAGCAACTGAAATAATGTCGTATCCATGTGTAAAATATTTACCTATTTGCGCTTTCCATTGTGTTATCTTGTCCGCGGATCTCTTCCAGTGTCATAGTTATAATCCAAGTGCGTAAGTGAAAAGATAGCTCGTGTAGTTCTCTGTGTTGTCTCGTGTTATTCTGAGTTCGACACAGGCGGTGGGTAGCTTTATAGCAGAGCAACGTAGTTTCTCGGCAAGGGGCGGTCTCTTCCGCTCATGCCTCCTACCATTGGCTCAGAGCAGCCGGGTAGGAAAGCAAAAGTCCCCGGGTAGTTAAACCGAGCTTGTTGATAACCCCACGTGGGGCAAGATTACAATCTTTCTAGAAATGCCCCCCACCCACCACCGATTCCTGCTTGCCTTGTCAACATCCAACATCACCACAGTGAACAAAAACTTAAAGTCCTGTTTACGATGGACTTTAAGAGACAGATAGTGACACAATAAAGCTTGAACTCCCTGTGGCTTAAATTGGTCAACAAATCACATAACACATTATTCAAGTATTGTGGCATGATTATGATCAACATGTATACTGCATTCATATTTAATTTGAAGAATAAACTGTTTTCTCCTAGCATCTAATTATTTTTCATTTGTATAAGGGGATTGTTTTTTATTATGATTATGAAAGTCATAGTTTCATAAGTTTATTCCACATGTTGTTTAACACTTCATCACTGAATACCAGGAAGCTGCCTTGTGTTTTTGGGTTATATAAACGTTGTAGCTACCAATTGCAGTTATAAAAACAGTGGGCAAAGCAGAACAATATCAGAATACAGGTGGCCGTGTAATTGAATAGTGAAACGAAAGTAGGTGAAAGGGGCATCGGATGTGAAATGCATCCATCCCATGATAAACTGGAATAATCTTTTAAGGACTTTCCCAACTCGAGGAATCACTGCTGGGTTATAAATAGCTCGTCCAAACTTTCCCTGAAGTCTTGACTTTCCCTTAATAAACGCGTGTTGATGCTGCTGCACCTGCACTGTGTGGTGCACTTTATCAACCCGGGAATTACAGAACTGTCCTGACCCAGATAGGTCAAGATGTCTCGATGGAGTGTTTTTGGAGGAGTGACCAAACAGCTTGTGGCCGGCACACGCCACTTTGTTCGCCCCTTGAAAAGGAAGCTTTAATTGCCAGTCTGACTCGACGCGTGTCGTTTCTCCACGGAGAGAAAAGGAGACTTTGTGTTACAACAATGATCACGTCCTCCACCTGCCCCCGATCCTTTATGAGGCTGGGGGGGATGTCATGTGTTTGTGTGCGTGCGTATTGCGTGTGCCCCACACTCTTTATTACCCCACTCCTTTCAGTGTCCTGCGGCAGATGCCCGACAGATGCGCGTGGGCCCCTCCCGGCGCCACGTGCCGTAACCAGTAGTGTTTTCAGGCCAGTTTATCTTATCAGAGACTGTGTTTACATTCAACATCACTCGCTTTTCAGACAGATGCCATGCATGGTGACACGCCGCGTGGCTGTCTTAAAGTGAAAATTACGTCTCCTATAGTGTCAACCTAATTTAAGTGTAGGCTTCAGCAATTTAGTTAATAGACATCAATACCACACAGTATCAGGACTAGACAGTCAGCCCCTATTACAGAATATTCTACTCTGTTGAAGTTGTTTACTTTACACGTTTCTTGGTAAATGAGTCAGCTTATTAACCACTCTGACATTTCTAAGAATGCAAATGAAGGGTACATGATAACAGGATGACCTTTAACCTCACTAACACCATCTATGTTGCTGCTGACCTGCATGAAGCAGAGCCTCAGTGTCACACATCTGGACTGACATTGCCACCTGCTGGGCTTTCAGAGAGTGACCTTTCCCTTACATTTCAATACTTCTCCACTAGTCTCAACATGTTCAATGAGCTCATGACTCATAATTACAACCTCACACTTATGAGTCACCATCACCAACCATTCCCCTATTTGTTGTCATTCCCCGACAGCTGAGGTTGCTTCTAAAGTCAGACAAAAACTGTTTGCCAGACATGGTGCATGTGAAAAGGGGAATACAAAAAATAAATACAAATGTTTGAGTGACAGTGATATAATTTAATGAATAGGCTAAGACTTGAACATGCCTCACATAGAAAAAATATCCCTTTGTTATTAATATAGGTACATTTAGTTATATGGTATTAATTAAAACATATTAAATTAATCCAGTTGGAATGTTGTGACTTTAAGTGTTTTCAAAGCAAAAAGATGGGGGAGATCCCAGGCTGGCTGTGAAAATCCCCAAAACAGGGTATATTAGAAACAGCTGAGCACTACTTTGTCTGGGAAAAGCTTGCTTAAATTAAACTGTAGGGCTATTGAAGAAGACTTTCTGAGATCATGATGATCTGAGACCATAATGTTAAACATGTTCTCAGATCATCATTCACACGCCTCTCAGGTAAATACTGGAATAGTAAGTGTATCTACTCGGTATAGCCAAATGTGTCTTATAATGTCTCATTTAATTACAAAGTAGATATTGTGTGGTCAATAATCTCCTGAAGTTGAACAATTAATGTAGACAGGTATTCATCTTTTTGTTGGTCAATAACAGTTATGAAGACAAAATCTGTGTAATTCTGATATATAAAAGGTTTATTAATATTATAGATGTCCAGACATGTCTTATACATAAAGAGTTCAAATGTTCAGAAGAGCTACAATTATTCAAGCATATTTACATTTCATTCTTGGACTACGGCAAATGTCAGTGCATTTGTTCATCACGATCAACATTTAAAATCTCATTGACTGTCGATTATAACAAAAAGCAGTTCCAACACCATTTAGATTTCCTGTATTACTCACATAAACTTAATTACACAAAGAAATGACAAAAATGCCTCACTGACAAAACAGGTCATTACATTTTTGAGTACATTTTACTGCAACACGGTTTACCGAGCTATATCAAACCCCCTACTGTGTGTACACAGTGCTAAGGTAATTCAGACATGTTTAGAAAGGTAAGAACTGTCCCATCAAGTTGAACAAGAAAAGTTTGAAGGGGTAGAGTGGGGTTGGCTAACAATGACAAAGTCTAGGGGTTTATTGTCTTGTTTTATATTTTGCAAACATCATTTTTTCTTAACTGTACAACATAAAACTAAGCATTCCGAAATGTAAATCAGCATGGATACCCTTGTTACAAGGGAAATACTAAAAACACTTTACAAGTCTATTAAATGGCCAAATGTCCTGCAATGGCTTAAGCGTGATGGTGTTCAATCAACCACTTTGATCAAGCTTTATGAGAATCAAGCAGCTTAAATTCTAATAGGCAATGGATGTTTCTGGACAGTTTGCAGTATAAACTGTAACACTAATTATTTTCACAATAATTTACTATGAGAGTACTTCATGTGCAGCAATATTTAGATTTGCTGTTGTCAAACCAAGCTCTCCCTTCGAGTTGGTGATAAACAATAATGCCTTCAAGTAATACTTCTCTAGAAGTAATATACTGCAAGTTCTTTATAACGTTTTCTACGGAGGTGCCAACACATTTTTAGCCCTCAGTGCTTCTAAAAGTTGCATGTGGCCTCCAGCGAGGTAAGCATGTTTACTGCTGCAAGGTCCTACTTTTTAGGTAGTTTAGACTCCTGAAATATGGCGATCTCTCCCCAGTTCTTTTTGCCCACTAGAACAAGAAAATCCCAACAAAGTGCTAAAAGGTACAGTAGTACATGAGAAGGCTGTTAGAGGGGAAAAGTAGGGACAGGCAACCTGATCCTTTATCTTGATAATTACTAGTTTGTTCCCTTTTTCATTTAGTAAGCTTCCCTCTGGTACATTAGGAATATGGCTCCCTCTGCTGGTTGTGTGTCTACATCTCATCTGAGCGGTGCTGCTGTAGTATGACAGACGGGGGGTTCCGCTCTATCCAGTTATCCTTGGAACCTGTGACTTCATACGCAACATTGGCATCGATAGACCCTTCCTGTAAGGCCCCCACCCCTCCAGCGGGCCCCTGCTTCATCTCTGCAGCCTGAGCCGGGCCGGGGAAGTCTGCCGAGGAGTTGCTGTTAAATCCTGTTTCCGAGTCAGGCTGCTCCACCCTTTGGTAGTCGGGGGTGTGATTCTTTTGACCTCCAGCAAAGATGGCTTTAACGTTGTCCACCTCTGCTTGGGGCACTAAGAGGAGCTCCTCGTCTTCAGGCTCGAGGAAGGACATGGCGTCTGTGCTCTCTGCTGGCAGGGAGCGCAGGGTCCGGGACATGACTGCAATAACAAAGGAATAATGGTTAGCAAAGCTGAGCCAACAAAGAAACTCAGGAAGTCACAGGCACGCCATAGATAAACAGAAATTAAACAGCACTATACTGGCAAGTGGTCATGGAAGACATTTACTTACAAATAATTAAAAAAAATACAAATAATTAAAAAAACACCTTACAGACTGTGGTTTCAACAAATACACTCTGCATATTGTTCACAAAACTGCTTGTTTTCACCCTTTCTTAACTATGCTGACTCAGATATGCACTTGATTTCCAATGTAAATCAATATTCTATTCTTCTGCAGTCTGCTGACACACACTGAATTACATCTTAATGAATAAACCAACACATTCAGTGTATCTAAAAACATGACAAGGAAAGGTTGAAATAGGATTAAAGACATTGTCTTTTATTTTGAGGTAACTTACTGAGGGAGGGTGTGTAGAGTTCCTTCTGTTCTGATTTTCCTCCAAATGGATTGACTGACGGGAAGATGATGAGACAGAAAGAAAGCAGGAAAACCTGGAGGACAAACACAAGGAGAGTGAGAGAAGTAAAAACTGCAGCATGTAAAACAACTTGACACTTTATACAGGATAAGCAATCAGGAGAGAAGGAGGTAATCAATGCATTTACCATAACACAGGTGCTGGTTGTGCTGGCTTTCATTGTGGACATCTTCACCATCGACTGCAGCTTCCTCAGTTGCTCTATCAAGGAGCTGAAAGAACAAAGAGGACACATTTACCCAACAGCAGATTTGAAAGAACTTTATAGACACATGGTATTGCATATAAATGCCGAAGCAATATTTCAGATTTCTTACATGTTCTGTTTATGAAGCATTTGGACTTTCTTCTGCAGTTCCAAGTTGTGTGCGGTACACATGGCAACCCTGTAGTAGAAATGTATTCAGTAGTTAGTATATTTATCCAAGCACACAGAGTATTTGACAAACCAAAATTTAAGACATTTAATAAATCCCTGCCAGCACAACTATTATTTACAGGGAACAGTTATTCTGCAGTGTAAGGTCTACACCTATATGCCCCATTTATGTTTACCTGTGTTATTAGAACAAAGTCTATTAACTGCAGGATGCAAAAATGAGTTGTTTAATCAATTAGTTGATTGACATCAAATGAATAGGCAACTATTTAGAATGAAAATTATATTTTTATAGGCAGAAGTGCAGAACATGACCTGGTTTCAAAATGTCTGTATTTTTCTGATGAAGCAATTAAAGGTATCATTCCTTTCCATTGATAGCCCTTCAGGCCTAACATCTCACCTGTTTTCCAGTCCGTCCACATACACCTTCTTCTTCTTGCGGCTCTCCTGAGCAGACTGCTTGTTGCGGATCTTCCTCCTGACCCTCTTCAAGGTCCTCTCCTCTGCCTGTTACACACAAAGAAGGCTTTCACCACAATGCTGACATGACAGATTACGACATATATTTCAACAGCCTTGAGCAGCTATGTCGCAGCTGGACCAAACTGAAAAAAAACACTAAATAGCCACTACATGGAGATATAAGACCAATATTTACATGTCCAATAAAAGTATCAAAACTGTTTTATTGTACTATAATTGCCAAACAGATTAACAACACTATTAAATGTATCAGCAGTCTGTTCTTTGATTAAGTGCCTAATTAAACAAACATTTACAACATGTTAGGGCAATGCTGCCAATTAGCTCAAGTAGAAAAACATTCACAGGAGTGAATTACCTTTGTGAGAGGCATGTGCGAGGGAATAGTTGCTCCCTCTTTTCCCAGAAGCCGCTTCTCTTCCTCAGTAAGCACAATCTCTTTAAACTGGAACTAAAGGGAGGAAATAGAAACATTTAATGACCTGTATAAAATGATAGATGTGGAGGAGTCAAATCACAACACTTGACTCAATTTTCGAATGTAAAGACTTTATACTTTCTTGACTAACATTGATAAATGGCTCGAATTGGTATTCATAACTTTTGTTTGTAAATATTCAATATATTAATATAGATTTTTCTACATATTGAGAATAGTTTGGTTTTTGAAACACAACTGGGTGATAAAATGTGTGCAAAGCTGGCAACCTACTAGATAAAAAGAATGTAATCAGAATGTCATTTGACTTGACTTGTGTTCTAATTCTCATCACAGTAACACAGTAAGGACTTGAATGAAGCTTGAAGAGTTACGAATATTTCACTTGCAGGTGACACATGTGACTCTGCAACCTGATGCGCCAGGTGCGACTAACAATATGCCAAAAATAGCTCACAAATCATTTCAAAGATATAAATCATGTATGCCAAACTGAAACGGTCTGTCTTCTTTGTAAAGATCACTTCAAACTTCAAAATAAGGAAAAGTAGGGGAAACTGACCCGGTCCATGTCATTGTCTTGAGTGGAATCCTGAGTGGAGTCCTCTATGGACAAAGTGCAGGGCAGGTCGTCTGTGATGTCCTCCTCCTCGTCGTCTTCCTCCATTGCCTCACTCACCAAGTCGTCTGACACAAGAGAAATATATTCAAAATAAATATAATGTGGCGTGCTGACCAGCTCTGCAAGTAAGTGCTGCCATGCGTCTATTATGTATGCAGCTTCCCTCACACTGAATGTGCATTGTGCACTAAATACATGTGTTTTGTAGAGATTTATCAACGGGTTAGGTGTATAAGTTACAAATAGGAATATACTTAAGCCTATACAAATGATAGATAAAGCCAGAATCAGACTGTTTCTGTGCTAAACAGGAAAACATTCCTGCCTATTGCAATAACTCTGTATAACAAATCTCCTCTGGCTGGCAGAGAACTCATTGCTCCATAACTTCTCTTTGGACACACTGTACATTTTACATTTATATTTAATATTCCATTCCCTACACTTTTAATGTAAATAATATCCTGCTTTATATTGTGTCTAAAATATAGTGTTTCATTGTCAACGTTTGTAGATTTTTTTATCTTCACGGCCTACTCTATATCTTTCAACTTTTTAATGCTGTTTTAATAGAATCTTGAGATGTTTAAATTCTAGTATTGTTTATTTCTACTCTTTAATTTCTACTTATGTGCAATGCCTTGTTTTGGTGTTTTTTATGCTGCTGCAACGCAAAAGAATTGCGTGAAATTCCCAATTTTGGATCAATAAAGTACCTCTTATCTTATCCTATCTAAACATACCCAGATCAATGAAGACATCTGTATCAGGCTGCTCTGCCCTCACACTCTGCAGGGCGTCCATGTCCCTGCCATCGCTCTGCAGCAGAGAGTAGCTGTGATCGGCCTGGACTGACAGCACCTCCGGGCTCTCTGCCTGCAGCTCTCCGGGGGCCAGGGCAGGGTCAAAGTGCTCGGGGCTAGCCTGGGAGTAGCAGGGACTGGGCACCACGTCACTGTCGCTGCCCTGGGGACTCGAGCATCCCAGAGGGTTGTTGTTTCCAACCACAGTGCTGCTGTCATCGGAAATACCGCTATCGCTGCCCAAGGGAGAGTGAGAGGGACCGATAGCACCCATGTTGTCTTCTCCATCTAACAAGCTGGACAGAAAGTCTTCAGTGTCCATTCCTGTCAGTATCTGTGGGGAAGAAAACAGTTAGCTTTAACACCACATGTTTAAAAATACACAGTAGTACGATTTGTAGTCATCCAAAGAGGAACAATATGGTTCAATATTGTGTTGGATGGCAATCTAACCATGGAATAATTGTAACAATAATATGTTTAATGTGAATGAAGTCTTACACTCTGCTCTGACAGCCAGGATTCAATGATCTCATTCCCATCAGGAAAGAGGGGCTCAGTAGATCCATTCCCTTCATTGTGGAACAGCAGCCCGAACAGGTCTGCTCCATCCATGTCTGGAAGCTCCTCAGTGACCGATGACATCTGTAGCAACACAGCAGCATATGGACCACAGCATTAGTAATAAATAGTAATATTTATTAAAAACGGCATCAATGTTTAGATACAATTAATATTTTAATACAAGTACAAGAAAAACGAGCTTTCCCAACACTATCCCATAAGAGTCTGTATTTTGCTGTAAACACGACAAAAATGCTAGATGCTGAGAAAAAAGAATTGCTTGGACAAAAACAGTGAAGGCATCTTTTGTGTTAACTTATAAAGGGTACACACACAAATAAAAAAGCATCATTATCAGACTGGACCTTGTCTGTGATGGAACACAAATATTTGCAAATTGATCCATGTCGATTTATCAAAACATCTTCTTTAAGAGACTTATGTTGCAAAAATAACTGCTTGTTGATGCTTTTCTGTGTTTTAGATCTTTCGTTTATTTATTTATTAATTTGACGATTATTTCTGAGTTAAATTAACGTAAACTGAATTCTTAATTATCATAGGAGTATTACTATAACATAACTCAAATATGACTGAATGTCATATAGAAGTCCAATATTTAATACAGAAAAATCATAACAATTCAGAGCGTAATGTAAAGTGTTAAATCAAATGTTTTTATAGTGGAATATCCTCTTATTAAAATTACCCTGCTTTATAATGTATGATATTATTAAAATGATAATTCACAGGACAACAGAAAAGTAGAGTGATGGTACGCCAAGCTTCCACTGTACTTTGAGTGTCTGCCCCCAGCTGATCTGCATGTGGATCCTGTTTCCACTGTAAGGAGCTCCGCAGCCTTGACAGGTTTTAAGGTGGTGTCTAAGGTGTGACAGATTAGGAGTCCACGTCACTGAGTTAATAACACGTATACTAAAGTGCCATGTAAACAATTTCATATTGCATCATTGCCACGCTCCCATCATGATCTCATCATATTTTGAGCCCCGCCCACACATGCCTTTGTCACGAGATCTCAGAATATAATATCAAGTTTCAAAACAAAAACATATAATGGTATTAAGTGTATTCCAGGAAAATAATTGTATATGATGCAGTGCTTGCCGATATTTAACGTTATCTTGAAAGAAAGGGGAATGCAGTCCGGATGCATGGTGTCTTTGTTGTATTGCAAAATAAGAGCATTGTCCTGCAGCATAGCTATTTGAATATATACGATATGAGCTGGTTAACGTTACAGTGAACAATACAATTCATAAACATTAAAAAAGAAAATGACTGCATTATTTACTCCAAATGCAGAAAACGAGGAAATGTCTTTAGGCCAACATCCACCAGCCAGCTAGTGTTAGCTCAATAATTCTGTCATTATCTTACAAAGAGGGCGTGGTCCTTCGTGACATTAAACACTCTGAAAAACATTCAATACAGTTGATGTAAACATAAATGTTCGTACCGTTCAATGACAGGAGACCAAATACCATTCGAGTGATAGCGTCCGGGAGTCTTTTGGTTTCACACTCAGCGTTTCTTCACTGCCACAGTATACAGCGATTCCTCTGAAACTACCTTCCAACGAGGCAAAAATTGCGTCATCACGTAAAGGCGGATATGAGTACGTGGGCTTCTTGGGTGATTCTGGGAAGTGTAGTAGAGCAGCCTACAAGTACTGTACTCATGCTAGTCTTGCTTTCTGCATTCAATACGGCATAGACTGCAGCCTATGGAATACACATACATGGCAGTAGGCCAAATAAGGGGAAGGTTTTCCTTAAATATTATCCATATATTATATAATTATTATGATGCAGCTTTCCCAACACTACCTCTTAAGAGTCTTTATGTTGCTGTAAACATTACAAAAAAGCTAGATGCGGAGAACAAATTATTTCTTGCACAAAAACAGTAAAGGCACCTTTTCTATTAAATTATAAAGGGTACACACAAAAATCAAAACGCATCAATCATAAAAAAGACAAATGCATTTCAATGTTTTTTTATGTATTCATTTTATTTGAAACATGACATGAAAATCAGACATCTGATAACTTAAAAATGAATAACTGGAACTCATACCAAAATTGTGTATTGCAAATATAAAGATGTTTTTTTCTACATGAGCAACCAATCGTTTTGGTGATGGTGTTTAAGTGATATCTCTTGTCTCTCTCAAGAAATCTCTCTTCCTATCACCACAAACATTAAAGAGTATAATGAAGTCAGTCTGGCTGAGGGTCATGTGATTTCATAACATGATAGAAAAAGTAAGGCATCGCAGAAAAAAGTGCAAAAATATTGTAGACATTATATTTCATGCATGTTTCACCACTTCATCACCTCAGCATTATGTTGTGGATTTCTATCTTTTTTATTAAGATGTATGCTACATTCATGTCTCATAGGGTTTATTGGTGTTCCAGCATTAAGCATTGAATGGATGTGGGCTATACATATCTAGCCTCCATGTCTCAATGCAAAATTGTGGGAATGCTTAATTTGAAGATCCTTGTAATAAGCATTCGTAGGTAATAAGGCCCCTGTTGGGCCTTATAAAATGCTTTTTGACATTATCATGTGTTAAATACCACTATAAGTGTTAATAAAACACATTTATTCGGCATACTTTATGTTGCCCTCATTAGCATTTAGCAATGTGCTTAATAACAAAAAACACTTTTTGCCAAACTTGAGTAAGAACAATGTCTTATAACCTAACATTAAACGTGTTAATATTGCTACAAACATTCATATATCCTTTTTGTCAAATGTTAATATGTATCTTATAAAGGACTTTTTATCTAATAGGTAATGCTTATTTCAAGGACCTCAATGAAAAGCATTACAAAAGAAGCTCTCTAATCATCCTAATATTAATTTGTAAATGTATTTCATAACATTTCCATCTCTCATGAGTAGGTCCTTGTCAAAAAGGATAAACTCATGATTCATCAACAGCAACATTCTCACAGAGACTAATATTACTTACTAGAAGAAAGATACTCTAGGAAGAAATGCAGTTTTGTTTAGGAGCTGAGTAAGGGTGCAAGTTAAACTGCTGAACTGAAAAGCACCTTTGTTTTGCATTTCTAATCAAATCCATGCATCCTCATCTCAGTCTATGAAGTGAAATTATTTCCAGAGCAAAGCAGAACATTTTGTCAGAGAATCACACAGAGCTTAGATGTGTGCCCTAGACTACGATACACTTTTAGCCGTTCCTTTTTACTCTGTTTTTTTGGTCTGACTACCTGTGGGACCACAGGCATGCTCACAACAGCCCTTTTCCTGTGAGCACGGTGCAGCAGGATCCTATAGATCCCTGTGATGGAGCTCCTGCAGTCTTTTCCTTGGTTGTTGAGGATATGCTCCGAGCTGATTCCCAATGTTTCCAGTGCTGCTTTCACGTCCTTCTCTTCCTCTACTAGTTCAGATGGATCACTTTCTGCTAGGTAAGATGGGTCTAGTTTGAAGGGCTCCATGGCACGTGGGAAGTCCACTGGGAGCAGCCACTCACAGCCCATCATCTGCTCCACTGTACAGCGGTCAGATGGTATGGGTTGGAGGATTCCTCTGATCAGCCGCTGGCATGCCTCTGGCACCCAGGAGGGCAGGATGTAGGCCCCCTCCAGGATGCACCGCTTCAGTTTGGGTACAGTGTCTGCCCTGAACGGCATGGTGCATGTCACCATAAAGAACAGCATCACCCCCAAGGCCCAGATGTCTACAAAGATGCCGACATAGTGCTCATCCCGAAAGAGCTCCGGCGCAGCGTAAGGAGGAGAGCCGCAGAATGTGTTGAGGGTCTCACTGCGGGGGCTCAGAGTGCTAAAGCCAAAGTCCCCCACCTTGACACAGGAGCTGCTGGTGTAGAAAACATTTTCTGCTTTCAGGTCCCTATGGATGATGTTGTTTTCATGCTGAGAGAGAACAGGGAGAAACTGCATTATGTGCCATCTACTGTCACTTCAAGTCTGATGTGGACATTTGGAGATACCAGTGAACATGTGCTAAAAATGTACTTTTAGTGAAGTATAAGTAGCTCGTCTTAAAAATATCTAGTGTCTTAATGGTCACCATCACAGTTATTTGACTTAAAGACTGAAAATAGGTTGCATTCAGATTGAATTTTTTTTAATTATTTTACTTAAACCTGCTCAATATAAACCTATATGTACTGACCATGTGTTTGACAGCAGAGAGGATCTGAGAGAAAACAATCTTGCTTTCGGTGTCAGAGAGTTTCCCCTCTGTCGTAATCTTTGCGTAGAGCTCCCCTCCCCCTGCATACTCCATCACCAGGTGTAACCGTGACAACGTCTCCACCACCTAAAAAAGAAAAAGGATGACAGGAAAGTCAGAGTGCATTACTTAAGTATATCAGATGTCTGGCCGGATGTAGTTGTGTAATCCCCTTTGGGACCAGTTTAAATTTGTCTATAAATCAATAGGGGAGTCAAACCTCATAGAGGCGTATGATGTTGGGATGGTGAAGTTTCTCCATGCTAGAGATCTCTCTGGACAGAAGTCGCTGAGTCTTCTGATCCAGCTTTGTTTTATCTAGGATCTTTATGGCCACTTTGTCTAGTAATGTCATGGGAGAATACACATTTGAAAAAACTTGAATTATACAGCACTTTATGCAGTTTCAAATGTAATCACAGTTATTGATACAAATCACACAGCTTGTTATATATAAAACACAAAAACCCAACAATAACAGCAATAAAACAAACAAAACAGCATAAAAATACAGAAAGTAAGTAAAGTTACAGCCCAACTATTGTCTATTGAATTTCAAAAGCCTGGATACTGTGCCCAGAACCAATTGAATTTGGATAAATGGCAGGATCCCCAAAAAAGAAAAATAAGAAGATTGTAATCGGACTGGGAGAGATCAAAGGAAAGATCATCCCATTTAAATGATACATACTACTGGGTGTCATTTTTTATATTGTAATAATTAGACCAAGTGTGAGCATATAAAGATGAGCTGATGAAGAGAAAAACATCCACAATAGGCATAAAAGATGTCTCTGAATCTTTAAGGAAATCCATCTGAATAAAGGACCATTTATGCTAGCCCAGTGCTTTCAGATAATTAAGAAGCATGCAGGGAAATACTTAAAGGTTGCATTTCATTTAAACTGAACATTAAATATTTGAAAGATTTTGTAAAAAACAAGATATCATTTCCCCCACGTGTCTGTCATTGCTAAAATGATCCGCGATTTCTGTGAAATCATACATTCAAATGTTAAGTAAAGAGATAGAGGATAGAAAATGTGAGCCCGTGACAAGCAAACACAGAATTGCCCGTCAAGAAACCAAGCCCGATGCTCTCTAGATCATTTGATGGAGGATTAGCTGTACTTAGAAACCAATTTTCTTGATGATGTAATTTCACATTCTTTGTTTCGTTAAAAGTAAATTTGATTTTGCAATTAAAGAAATACAGCTGGTCTGACTTCAGGTCTGAGCACAAAGTATAAAGGGTCAGGTCAGAGTGAAGATTAAATATGACGGCAACACTGAAGGCTGTGTTAGCTACATTGTGCTGAAACACAACTTGACTTATCACCTTTAAAATGTGAGGGGAGGAATATATAGCGCACATTTCAAGATTGATATTTTACAGTTACAGACACAGAGATAACATTTTACAGCCAATAAAGATCAAAATATGTAACATATATCAAATTCAAACAACTGATGTCTTCACTGTATTCTGTTAAATAATGTATAAAGAGAAGTTAAATAGAGCTCAGGTAACTAAATACAGAAAAGGTTTTAAGTGGCAAAATGGTGTTGAGATATCTAATTGTGCATCAATATGCATTATTCAGACTGGTATTAGTCTCCCTTTCAGCTGTGACATAGCTTTCAAAAGGAGCATTCAAAATGCATCGCAGCTCATATTGTTTTTGGAAGACTAAATGATACCACTTATATCCACATGCACACAAAGCATGGCACACACACAGGCACATAGTACACTACATATAACCCTAAAAAGATAGAAATCAAAAACAGAGCAACACACTCATTTTCCTTCCTCTCTTTGGCCTTTGATGAGGCATGCATCAATTTTAGCCGTCGCTAAGGAAACAAGAGATCTCTAATCAATCCATCTGTTCAAGGGCAGCAGGCAGTCTGTCTCGTGGCTGAATCAGTCCCCTGGCCAGGCACACATCACCTTGTTACTAAATTGCTACAAAAGGACACACTTATTAGTGTAGCAGCCTACTGATGGAAACCACTCATCAGCCAAATCACCACTTAAATCTAATAAAAAGCCAGAGCAAATGGGAGGTTACGTAAGGTTTCCTTAATTATGGATGTGTTCCAAGCTTTAGCAATGGCTATTAAGTCAAACTGTATACCTTCCATCACTGAGCCTTGATTATACTCAGTATGATTGCCGCTCTAGATTCTTTCCTGTACACAAGTGCAGATCTTTTAGTAGCGGCATAAAACTCATGTCTTGTACTTTCTCACCTTTGGTGAGGGCATGGATTCCTAACTTGACATGGGAGAAATTTCCACAGCCGATCTCCCCTCGAATTTTGTAGAAGCCGATTCTCCTTCCCACTGTTAGCTCACGGACCACCCTGTGACCAGATTAAATCACAGAAGATATTCTTTGTGATATACTACAGTTGAGCCACCATAGGGAACATTTCCACACCGGATAAAGTAAGGGATAAGCAAATAGATAATATAGAATCACCCTTTGAAGCCTACCTGTCGTCCTGGCACATGTCCAGATTCAGCCTCTCCAGAGGGGTGAGGCGGCGGACAGTAGCTCCTTCGTCATCTGTGTTGATGTCGGAGCTGTCCTGGCGGCTCCAGCGGCTGTACCTCTGGCCCCCAGGGACCACAGCTGTACCTCCAACTGAACCTCCGACAGAGTCTCCATTAGACTCTGTAGTCTCTGCCCCAGAGACTGAGATGCTCCCAGCTGTGCCTGCTGGCCCGCGCCCCCTTGAGCCTGCTGTCCCAGCCCCAGCTTCAGCCCCCTCTGGGCTGCTCTCCGAGGGGCAGACAGCAGTCATCCTGCAAGGGAAGCCCAGGGTGGCGTTGGCTTAGCTCATGGCTGGGGGTGGTGGAGGACTGGATCCCCAATAAGAAAAAAGTTTAAAAATATATTTGCATGCCCTGTGATGATTGATTTTCTTAAATTATTCAATTGCCTTTTAAAATCCACCCTTATAAACTAACTACACTCTTGAGCTTCCAGGATCAAATATTTTTATAAAGCCAACTACAACATGTTCTAATTATTATTATTATTATAGATCTAATTTAAACATTGATATAGAGCAAATTCAAATGGGACAAAAACTCTGACTTACCTTCAGATGTGAGCCATTTTGAGAGAAAAAGTATTTCAGTGTCATTGACCAAAGCTCATAGCTTTTTAGACAACTGAGTCAAAAAAACAACGTTATGAATGCTGGTTTCCTGTACCTCAACAAAATAGTGCAGAACCTCCAGTCTGTGTACACGAGAACATGCTGCATCCAGAATTTCCCAAATATGCTTCAGCTGCAAAACGGTCCTCTTCACGAAGAAATGCCGTTAGTCCTATCTTGTGTTCCTCACGTAAAGTTGTTGAAAAAACGATGCTGAACTTTCAAATCAAACAGAGATGGGATTCATGCTCTCAGTTTTGTCTTCCTGAAGAGGTCCACAGAGCTGTAATGGGCTCTTTCAGTCTCCAGGGTATAAATAGGCCACAGGTTGAGGAGGAGGACAGAGGAGCTTGATGGGGGGGATGGTGGAAAGAGGTTGAACAGATGATAGTGTCAGGGTGCAGCCTTGGAGCGTGAAGTGAGACAACCTGGAATAAAGCAATAGAGAGATGGTAAAACAAATGTAATCTTAGGTTCCCATGAATGTTAATCCAAGCAAATATCTTTATCACTTTCCAATAAAATACCTTTTCTAATTGTAATGGAGAGCATGAGAGATTACTGTTATCGCGCGCGTGCGTGCGTGCGTGCGTGTGTGTGTGTGTGTAAATGGTAAATGGACTGTACTTATATAGCGCTTTATCCAGTCTTTAAGACCCCTCAAAGCGCTTTACATACTACATGTCATTCACCCATTCACACCCATTCATACAGAGCAGTGTACCTTACTCTAGGACCTAACATTCACACACATTCACACACTGTTGGCCATGCCATCAGGAGCAACTCAGGGTTAAGTATCTTGCTCAAGGATACATCGACATGTGTGTGTGTGTGTGTGTGTGTGTGTGTGTGTTAGGGCTGCTCGATTATGGCAAAAATCATAATCTCGATTATTTGGGTCAATAATTGATATCACGATTATTAAAAAACGATTATCCATTTACTTTGAAAACATCAGTTTATTGGAGAAAAACATTTTGTACAGTATGTTTTTAACAGTTGATTACCCTGAACTTTAAGTATAATTCAACTGAAAAACCAATACAAAAGAAAAATTATTTCAAAAAAAAAGAAAGAAAAAAGTAATAAAAAAATAATCGTTTTATTTCGATTACGTTGTTTTCGTAATCGTTGCAAGCCATAATCGTAATTGCAATCAAAATACAATTAATTGAGCAGCCCTAGTGTGTGTGATAAAGTATGGAGTGTGATTATAATTAGGTGATAATTGCATGCTGCTGAAATCATAAAGATCTAACAAAGTCCCAAGAGAGGAAAAAGACATAGGGAATCTGAGATTAAGGTGAACCCTAATTGTGCATAAATATATATCATCTCTAATGACATCTGAAATCACGGACATAGAATACACAATTTCCTAATTTCCTAGTGGTAGTGTTTAACAGAATATTATGCACACTTCGGACTTGCAACCAGCCAACCAAGTTAATAGAATAACCTGAATCAACCTGACACCTGGATTTAAACACCACAGCGAATGGCATGCATACAAACAGTAACAGTGCAATCTATGGCCTTCATATAAACCGAATATTGCCACAGTCTCAGTTAAAAAATGACAGATTAGCTTTTCATTATTGCATTAAAGGATAACACTGCCTGGCAGTATTCCTAACTTTTAGATGTGTCAACATAATCAATAAATGCATTGATCATTTAACAATTTGATGAATAACTATGGATACAAAAAAGGCAATAGTAGTAAGGCTTAACCTGGTGTAACATGGTTCTTTGGAAGGTGCTCTCTCTCGTCCGTCTCTATATTAAGATGAATCAATCTATTTTAAAGCCTCACAAGGAAATCAAAGCATTTCTCTTTTGTGAAATGCAACAATCTCCCAGCCTTCAAACACCTTGCTACCATCGTGTCATGAATATCGAAGCATTGATCTCAGGCAGACTAAAAGGACTTGCTAAGAGAAGAGAGGCATCCACTTTACAGCACAAAGCAACGAGCCCTGAATACCAGCCTTTTGTATACATAAACAAAAAGACTAAAGGGACAACCTTGCATGATAGAAACACATCAATTATGAGAGAAGAGCAAGAAGGGTTTGTGGACAAATCCATCGGAAAATTGTATTTTTCTTTTATTGAAGATGAATATGTACTTACTAGTCTACTAAAAGAATAAGGAGTTATAAATATGTCTTAGGAGTTGTTTGAAATTGTACTTGCTATATTCTGTTTGCTGCTGCACATCCTGCAATTATTGTACTTTTTTCATTCATAATATACGTTATATAGAGAATAGCATTTTCAAGTAATATTCTTGAAATATTCATATAAATACATACATTTTTTGTCACCATCTATTTCCAAACTAGGAAACACCAAAGTAATTTAGTTTGAAATATAAGAAAGAGTCATGAAGCAGAAGCCACGGTGAGTTGTTAGATGAATAGCTGCAGGGAAAACTGACTACTTTAAAGTCTGTGTTCACACCGTGAGCGCACCTAAATTCCATATCAACTGACTTTGAGCAAGTCGCAGAAAGGTGAGGTTTAACAACCAAATGCATCTCTGTTGCATGGATGGTAGAGAGGTATTGATGATTGCTGGATTTTATTGATTCATATTTCTATTTGTAAATCCCCATATTCTATAAACAGGCAAAAGGAAAACAACAGCCTAAAGTCAACAGCAGTCCAAGATGGTGAGTTAACAACAACTAAGAACATATTAACACGGTAATAGTTCTGTCTTAATACTATTGTTATATTCTATGGTTCAATCACATTTTCTACCATAAGTAAATTAAGTGTCTCTGAAACAAACAGAGGGGATTCTTAAGGACTGCCACACAAACTGGATGTACTGATAATTACTTTAAGTGAAGAGTATCTCCACAGAGGGTCTATAGACGAGAAATAGTTACCCAGATTGCTTTGTGCTTTGTTTCCACTGGATAACAGAACTACCTGGTTGCTTGGTGACACTGAGTGTGTGTGTTTGTTTGTCTTTCTTCATGCTGAGCATTAGGCATTACCTGGCACTGAGTGTCAAGAAAGAGAGCACATAGGGCCATGTTCACAGTTATACAATGCTGCATTGAGCCTCAGAGTACCCGTGTTAATTATGTATGCATGCAGAGTGATGGATTTATACATACACCTAGACACACACATAGAAAAAGCACAAGAGAGCAACAATGACCTTATAATTATATGGTAACTACCTGTTGGATTGAGCTAGAGCTGAGATACAGTTAGTATTTCTGGTCATTTTAACCATACTGTATGTAAAGAAAATATTTAAAAAAAATAACTGATTCGTTAGTCTTAGAGATAGGCCTATTATTGAGGATTTCCAGGCAAGTCCAAGGAGACACCGGGGTATTCCCAGATCAAGCTGCAGAAATGTTATCTGTCTTGTTAGCGCCTCAGGATCCCAAGAGGGGCTGGGAGACGTTGCTGTGGAGAGACCTTGTTTAGCCTGCTGCTGGCTAGCCCTGAGGTTAGCATCAAAAAAAGGATGAATGTTGTCCTCTGCACTTTGACAGACAGATGTACGAGACTTTGTCGGATGTACTATTCAGAAACTAACTCAATTGGTAGTGCTTATCTAAAACAGGTCAGCAAATGGCTAGCCCTTTACCATCAAACACTATTAGCTTTGCCAAGCGTTGTTGCCTACGCACCAGACAGCCAGTCATTTGTCTTGGGATTCCTCAAGAGAAGGGATTACCTGGTGCACTCGGCTGCTGAACACACATATAGCATCAGCAGCCTCCTCACACTCCAACAACGGAAAACACAAGAGGCCAACCAAAGCAGCTGTGGATAACAATTACACCTGACAACAGAGGAGCTGTTTCTAACATCACAAGCTGCCAAACATCAGTTAAAAGAGTTCCTCCCCTCTGTTTTGGCTGTAAAAAAAACCTTACTTTTCCTCCCATTCACTTGACGTCCCTTTCTTATTTCGCCTGTGCTTGATCGGCATTGTCTCTTTCACTGCAGCTATGCATTCAAGTACAAAGACGAGCACATACACACATATATACACACACTTTGCACATGCACACTCATTTAAACGCACACACAAGTGCATACACACAGACAGTGAGCTCTCAAACAAAGCAGCCCAGTGTGTTGATTGAGACGCACGGCTGACAAGAATAAAGGGCTCAGCAGTGAAAGAGCTGTGACAATGAAGACTACGGGCCCTAGGAACAGAGAGGCAGGCCGCCCTGGAATCCATGGGGCAAACATTTCACATTTCCTAAAAAACAGACTGACCCTAATCCCTCCCCCCTGACTGACCCTAATCCCTCCCCCCTGACACACACACACACACACACACACACACACACACACACACACACACACACACACACACACACACACACACACACACACACACACACACACTAAAGCAAGTGGTTTACCTGACTTGATTTCACCATCAATAACCAATGGTCAACTGAATTACTGCAATACACAAGTTGGACAAAACTCATTGAATACTGTTTTCAGATATATTGTGCTTTACATTAATCTCTTTATGTTGCATGACTATTTACCACTGAAGTTGGGGAAAAACGTACTATTTTGTTAACCTTACATGACAGAATCTGTACTAGATAATACCTTACAGCTCCTTGCCTGTCTATCTCAAAGACAAAGAGAAAGAGAGAGAGAGAGTCCAATAACATAATACATAATGTGGAAGAATCATGCATCATGGTGCTTCAAATCCAATATATTTGGTCAGTTATTTCTTCCTTCTTCACACATCTGATTTTGCATTGTATTAACTGTCAGTGCTTCAAAGAGGTTTGCATCAAAGAAAAAACACATAAAGGACAATGTTTCATGTGCTCTGACTGATTGACCATCAAAAGAATACAAATCAAGAACAAATGTTATTAAGGCGGATGTAAACACAACCTAAAAAAGGGATAGCTTCTAATCCAGGTCTAAAATTAGTGGAAAACATTACTAAATTTTGACAGAATTTGGAGCTTTCTGATGCCTCAGTTTGACATGTTATGCAATTGTGACATCCAATTCTGGAAGCTGAGTCATGCTAAGGTCTCCTATCTTTCTCGTCCTTTTGCAATCAGCAAGCACAGCATAGCATGACAATAAGTCATTTATGTGAATAAATATAGTTCCACTTATAGGCTGTTTCATTTCCTCAAAGGCAGATATTGGAATCATTTGAAAAGTATTCTTTGAATTTCGTAAATCTTTTCATCTTTTTTCTACTGTATTCCTAAAAGACAATAATTAAATTCCCTTCAGTCGAAATATCATTAGGATCTATCATAATTATCAACTAGAGCTATTATGAATAATGGTTATTATGCACTATTTATCCGTCTTTATGCATATTGTGCAACAGGTGCACGAGACAACCTCCTCCCTTATTTGGCTTGCTACATGCACATCGTGTGTTTGTCTACCAGTTAGTCACAGTGGTCTTCCAAAGTTTGATATCTTACATTGCGCGTGGGATTGTGTCACGCGTTTGCGTAACTGACAGGTGATGCATTGTGATCGCTATTCGGAAGTGACATATTGAATTCAACGAAACTAATCATTGCACAATATTATTTAAATATAACTAAAAAGTAAGATGACAAATGTTATTGATTCATACGATACGAGCTCTTCAACCTCCATCTAATAGGCTACTGCTGACTCACCACATATTTGGTCTGTGATGTGCTAGTGTAATTAATATTCATGGGCGAAAAACTTAAAAACGGACACCTTACGACTAAATAACAATTATAACAGTAATAAAGTTATTTGTCTGGGTATTCAATGACAGTCAACAGTTAACACCTCCTCGCAGCAGGCCATCCCTGAGCCGGCGCATTGCTCTCTAATCCTATCAGCACAGAAACACAAAGGAGGTAAAATGTGTGAACCAGTCTTACTTTGGTGGATATATCTTTACTGGGCCCGTGGCGACAAGCTTTACGGACCTCGCTGTAAAATCATCTTCCTCCGGTGCCCGGTGACACAGTGCACTGGTTCTGCAGCAGCTGCTCCCTGCTTCTGTCTGTTGTGGAGGAAATCCCGTTGACTGGCAGCTGAAACGACCAATAAGCGGCGAGCTGAGTGGGCCACCGTGCATATCTTATCCAGTCAGAGGCTAGATTTACAGCTCGAGGCGCAGGATCACTTCAGTTCAGAACCACAGGAGCTGTCCAGAGCAGCACGCGGCGGCAGGATTCAGGTAACCTAACCTGTGCGTTACCTGCCAGCCTATTAGTACAGCAAAGGTTCAAGGTGCGGTCAGGGGACCAGCAGGAGGCCTTAATAAGAGGTGTCCATGTCTCAACCTGAATGTTATCGTGGATGTGTGACTTTATTTTAATTCTGAAAAAGGTGAGGAACCCTAGCTATTACCCCATCAAATGTAGTTTCTCCCCAGGTCTTTATCTACATCTACGTCAGTTGATGAAGTTTGCTTATGTTTTCGTTTTTTTCAGGTTAAACCATCTAACCAGCTGTCAGGCCTGTTATCTTGAAGATAATTTTAGTTTGATAGAGTTCGTACAATTCCATATGATACAGCCTGTTCATTTTAATATTTATAAAATTCAATATTCTAATTTATGGGATTCTTCATTAATCCTTCAAGTTTATGAAGCCTATTGACAAGACTGGCAGACAAACTGTTCAGAAGATAACAAAATAAACCTTTCTCAAACTTCTTATCAATATGTATGGTGCTACAGTAAGGTCTGAGTTTGGTACTGGTGTGCATTACACCAACTTTCTCAAAACTACATTAATACTTCTCTCCACCTGGGGGCAGTGGAAACAAGCTATAGACACAACATCGGCATACAATCAGTCACCTTGTGAAATTAGGATAAGGGCTAACCCAGTGGCGTAACAAGGTTGTGATTGGCCCCGGTACAAATATTGTTTGGGGGGGGGCACACTCATAAGCGCCACATGTAGGCTATCAACAACAGCCTACCCTGGCCTCAAACCACCACAGCCTGACAACGGCACAGTGAACAAAGAAGAGGATTACACCTGTTTCCTTGATATTTGTATCTGGGGAATGGGCCGGTAGTCCTACATGGACCGGTTGCTATAATATAGCTTTTGATCTTGGCGTTGGGGGTCTCAATAGCGCCATAGAGTCCCCTGTCGGTGGGGGCCCTTGGGGGAACTGTTGGACCACCGCCGGGCACAGCTAAATCCAGCCTCTCCTCCTGTCTGGCTGTAGAAGAAGGTTGCACAGCCACGGCTTCACTTGTGGAGCTAGATGGCAATGATGGTGGTGAGGCAGGTGAGCTATCGTTAGACTACGGCTGCACGTCAACATTGCTAACGTTAGCGCTCGATTTCGAGGACGATGTATGACAAAAAAAACGGTCTAATTTCGTCAGTTTAGCCGTTACATCTTTGTTCTCTCTTGTCCTTTCTCTTTGGTTTGCTGTATATTATAAATGCAAGCTATAACATTTTTATAATGCTGCCGAACTTGCTGCTGCTAGCTACAGCATCAGGAGGATACGTCCCCAGCTGACCCAGAAAACAGCGCAGGTTCTGGTCCAGGCTCTCGTCATCTCACGCCGAGACTACTCCCTCCTGGCTGGTCTACCTGCATGTGCCATCCGACCTCTGCAGCTCATCCAGAATGCAGCGGCTCGTCTGGTCTTCAACTTATCCAAAAATTCTCACACGCCAAAGCCCGCTCCCTTCAGCTGGCTTCCGGTAATGCTAAGAATCCACTAAGACCTGTGTACTGTGCATACCCATGCTGTGAAGGGATATGACCATTCCTAAGTCCAGGACATGGTTAAACGCGTACACCCCAGCACGAGTGCAATCCGCTCTGCATCAGCCAAACAGCTCGCTGCACCCGCGACGCGAGGGGGATACCAAGTTCCCATCAGCCAAACACGTCGGTTTGCTATCCTGGCTCCAAAATGGCGGCAAATGCGAGCTCCCAACTTGAAATCAGGACAGAGCAGATAGCTTGCCAACATCTTCCGCCGCAGACTGAAAACATCATCTCTTTCGAATACCACTTCGAGGCCGATAGAATTACTGACACCAGAGCAGCTTTATATAACGTAACAAGGACTGGCCCTGATCTAAAGCCAGTTGAGTAGCCACTTGCGAAACTGTTTGGCTCCTATGAAACCTGATGTAATTAATGATTCCTGTTTTATTCAAGGTTTAATTTCCCTGGGTGAATATACTTATTGTAGCCTCGCTTTGGAATAAAGAGCGTGCAGCTAAATGCAATGTAATGGTAATGTACAGTACTGGTTGATTAAAATGGTTCGCGTCAGACACGCAAGGTATCATATATCACATGGAAGAAAGGGAGCCAAGGTCATTGGACACGACAAATTAATTAGTTGCTTGGATGTACTTTGAAAGACTGCGTCGAAACCCGGTCAAATCGCACATTGGCCAAAAAGCCCATTGGCGGCTACTGAGCACACGGTATGCCACTGGGTCTAAAAAAGCAAGTGTTTCCCATCATACATCGCAGCCAGATACACACAGAGCAGTGATTTAAGAGTTGGGAAATACAATTTGACCGGTGGTAATAATAGTAAGAGTTTTATGAATACAAATAACAACTCACAGCAGTATCTTTAATGTAGTCTTTTTCCTCACCGAGTTGGATTAAAGATGAACTCAGTCAATAGATCGACATGTATCAAGACGCGCTGTAGCACATTATGGAACCATTTTATTCCATATGAATTTTAACTATGAAAAACATCAAGTACAGAAGAAAAATAATCTTAAACAACTGTAGCCGTCTAGAACTGAGGAATATCAGTACCAAAAACATGCACATAAAAGTTTCAATTCCATGGTCAATTGTCTTTGGCAGTGTGATCCAAACTAGAAGAACATCTATACATGTAGAGGTAAAAA
>NW_011361992.1:79454-89060 GCF_000735185.1 Notothenia coriiceps
TTTTATTTGAAATTCAGTTCCTGACGGATGCCAAATAAGCCTGAGATTCATACAGAATTAAAGCGAATATAATAAAAACAACGGATAATGATGTGATTATCTCAGTTGAGTAAATAACAGTGTGTTTATTTGAAACGAGACAACATACTGTTATGCTTTGTTCGTTATTCTCGCGTCCAGGAGAGAAGCTTTAAAAGTAGACTAATTGAGGCCCTGAGAAGGTTCAAATGGGGTACTGTTGATTAAAAGAAGCGCGTTAATGTTACAAGCATGAATATTGTTCAGTGAGGAGAGAAAGGCTGCGGCTTCCTGCTCGCATGGTCGTGGCCGTTGGAGAAGACAACCCACAAGGCTTCGTCCTTCCCCAGCTTGCTGGGCTTGTTTGCTCCTCCTCTCTAGGGGACTGTGGTGACGTAGTGAACTTCCCTCGTTCTCTGTGTCCACATTGCGTTAAACGGAGGTTTCCGCCATTTTTACATTCATTGCTTACTTCCACTTCTGCTAACGTTAGCTTTAGCCTTCGTTTTCTAATCGTTTTTTTTAAATCCTCTGTTATTCCTAATTTTAAAGCCGATAATCCGTGGGGTCGGGGGGCTCGGATCCTTGTCACCTTTTTCATGCCTGATGGGTTTGCATCCCTGATATTTGTACTGCTTTACTTTGCTATCAGACAGCCCTGTCTGATGACAAACTGAAACCCTTGTATCCATCTATGTGCTTGCCAAACTCAACCGACTCCATTCATTAAAACATTTACCTTGTACAACAAAGAGGTTGATGGATAACTGCTTCCTTGATCGGTACATTTTTTTATGTTTTTATGTGATTTTTGTCAGTTTCAATTTACCAAAGTCAATCTACAGCACAACCTATCGAACCAGTGGTTGACCATTACCTTCAGTGTTTGTTTGTTTGTTATAAATGTATAGGTGGCAAACATCTGTTTTTCTTACGCCCCCAGTCAATGCAGTACATTGCTTAGCGCAGTGGCGTAACAAGGTTGTGATTGGCCCGGTGCAAATATTGTTTTGGGGCCCCCGCCATCGCCCCAAACATAAGCGCACGCTGATTTGCTCACACACGCACGGACATACACAACCACCCAGAAGCGCCACATGTATAGGCTATCAACAACAGACTGCCCTGGACTCAGACCACCACAGCCTGACAACGGCACAGCGAACTAAGAAGAGGATTACACCTGTTTCCTTGATATTTGTCCCTAGGGAATGGGCCGGTAGGCCTAGATAGACCGTTTGCTATAATGTAGCTTTTGATCTTGGCGTCGGGGGTCTCAATAGCGCCATAGAGTCCCCTATCAGTGGGGGCCCTTGGGGGAACTGTTGGACCACCGCCGGGCACAGCCAAATCCAGCCTTTCCTCCTGGCTGGCTGGAGAAGAAGGTTGCACAGCCACGGCCATGGACACAGCTTCACTTGTGGAGCTAGATGGCAATGATGGTGGTGAGGCAGGTGAGCTATCGTTAGCCTCCGGCTCCGGCTGCCGCTGCACGTCAACATTGCTAACGTTAGCGCTCGATTTCGAAGACGATGTATGACAGAAAAACGTCTAATTTTGTCAGTTTAGCTGTTACATCTCCTTGTTCTCTCTTGTCCTTTCTCTTTTCTCTTTTGAGCGCTGCTCTTGTGCTTTGGTTTGCTGTACATTACAAATGCAAGCTATTTAATTTTTTATATTGCTACCAAACTTGCTGCTGCTAGCTAACCTATAACTTTTGAGGTTGATTAAACGGTTCTCTCGTCACGCAAGGTATCACATGACATGAAAGGGAGCAAGGTCATTGGACAGACAAATTACAAATTAATTTAGGTTGCTTGGTTACTTTGAAGACTGCGTGAACCGGTCAATGCCAATGCCAAAGTGTTAAAGTATATATAAAAAAAGAAAACCATTGCCCCTTTTGTGAGGGCAAAAAAAAACAAAAAAACAACAACAATAAAGAGCTGGTCACAAAAAAACAAAAAGATTGCATGGGCCACTGGCCGGCGTTGCACCGGCTGCACCGTCGAGTTACGCCACTGGCTTAGCATACTGCTGGTACTCCTGTCTGTGTCTCAATACTGGGAACGTACAGACTGTCATCTACTGTAGGTAATACACTGACTAGGAATAAGTACCCCATACAACAACACTTTAAACTGTGTGAACTTTTCCTTTAATAATTAATTCAATTAAGCCTATACCTTTAAGGATAAATCCTGTTTACCCACTGAATAAACCATGTCTCAAATGTTACTGATTAAACTTGCTGTATAGTAATGGAAATCCGCCTATTCACCATTGTGCAAGTAACATTTTAAGTTTGACTTGTTTTTATTACACCTTCCCTCGTCTGCTGCATCAGATTTCATCATACAGTGTATAACTATACCTGAGGGAAGCATTTAAGACCTGTGAAGACAGCCAGTGAAGGACTTGACTCATCAAACAGTGTCAGCTCTCACAGTGCATGTGAGCAATGTCTAGTGCCTCTGTCAGCAGGGAGAGAGGGAGAGCGGGGGTAGGGGGGCTGCGACAAGATGTGTGTATGTGTGTGGTGTCTGTATATCTCCATATGAGTCGTGTTTGCATGTGCACGTATGATATCCATCATTCTGGGTACCGTGACTGTGGTATATTATCAGGTGCTGAGTGAGACACAGGTAATGCATTACCCCACTGCTACATATCATGAAACATAGTTCACATATCCACATACAGGATAACATGCATGCATTTACTTTACATTAATACTGTAAGCACCAAATGGTGTATTATTGTAATGCTTAATGCTATGACTGTATGAATCAGATCCTCCCAGTGTGGCAAACACAGCCATGCATTAGTGTGGAAGCTGTTGGATGTCATTTAAAGCTTAAAGCTGATCCATAGCTAGTTTAATGCAGGGGAGAGGCCTCAAAGTTGACATGCGTCAATGCAGCTTCTTCGCCATACAGTAGTAACATTATGGCAAGTGATACGTATATGATGTATGCCAGCAGTGCGGCACATTCTCTACTATATAAGCCTGCACATTAAAGAGGTGCAACCATAGAGCATGATGAATAGAATTACCAGATCATCTTCAGAAGAAATATGCTGAATATGATGTGCTGGATGATGCTGACATTTTTGTATTCTTTGTTAAAAAAGAATCAGTACAACCCAAATAACGATAAAGAGACACAATCTGTATGTACATGATCATTTAGAAGATTTCTTAGTAGCCATCGTGGTCATGATGAAAGTTGTTCCACACAATGGAGCCCAGTTGGCGGGAGACAAAGCATAGCAGCATTTTTGTTTTTTTTAATTGAACCAGCTGTAATCCCTGTAAGTAAAAAGGATTATTCTTACGGCTAACCTAATTATTCAATTTACAGTCCCATAAATGAAATAAAAAGCTGCTCTGCACTGACATCATTTGCGTCTGTGGATACACTTAGCAGGTTGAATAATTGTCGACTGCCTCATTACTTTGCTTGTAAATTAGAGTTAAGGAATCAATATGAACTGTGTATGAGGCTGTTTAGAATGAAGAAATATGCTTTTAACTCTAAGGTATTTTTGTTATGTTATGCTATGATTAAATAAATGGGCATGACTACAATCTGTGTATGCTCGTGCATGGTGCTGTGCTTCTACTGGTGCAAACTAGATGGGTTTTCTTGTTTGAGTTTTAAATTAGAATTGTTTGTCCTTTTTTAAATTGTAAAATATTTGAGTGCTTTTATTATGTTAAAAAACATAATGTTGTAAAGCAGCTTTTCATTGAAGTATGTGATAGTGTTAGCTGAGGGGGCAGGGTTCTTTTATTCTGAGTTTGTCAGATAAATAGGAATTTGAAGTGAAATGTAGCCTTTAATGAATATCTTATTTTCAAAGTGAAGAAGTTATATTTTCTTTTAAACTAAGTTTTATCTACGCCCACATAAAACTAGAAGCCTCAAAACAAACAAATAACACTTGAAAAAGAGGTAAAATTTAGCTTTAAACTTGCTTAGTTGTAATGCTAATGTAAACATTTATTTCCACAGCGTTCCGAAAAAGATTTCTCAAGTAAGCCTTGATGGAATTTCTTCAAATCTTAGAAAAAGCCCACTTGGACTCAATGAGTGACTGATGAGCATTTGTTGGTAAAAGCTCAAGTACACTGTGACTTGTGTATCCCATTCCTTTGATAACGGAGACACATCTTGAGCACATTTCTTCAGATCTTGGCTGCGGGCTAAAAGTAAAAAACTCCTTGGAAAACATCAGGAGGTTCTAAAATAACTAAATAACTAAACTTACACTCTGCAGTTACAGACATTTTGTATTTGTACTTGTAACACAAATAAACATAATGTAGTGACAATATAAATGCTACAACTCAAGTATGGTTTCATGTCCAGAACACAAATCAAATGGGCAGAAAAAAACAAAGGTGGGTTTAATTGACAGCCCACTGCTGGACCACTTTAAAAGTCGCCTCCACAAGAAATTGTGGGCCGCCATTATCTCCTTACTTTTGGTATATTATGGTCCTATGCTGAAGAACATATGGATATAAGCATTGGATATCCCTAATGTTTCACATGGCAAAAATCACAATTCCAAACAAATGTCTTAGAGGATGAAATGATGAAGAGAGGACATTTTGGACAGACATGGATGTAAACTACTACTTGACTACTTGGCGAGGGCATTCAACAGCGAGGAAGTCATTATAGTTTTTGCAATGACCAAGTGAAATTTTATATCTTCGTGAAGCCATTTTTTTTTCTAATGCCACACATTTAAAATTCTTTATGAAACAGGAGTTTGTCCACCCCTTAAAATCTCTTACAGCCATGTTTTGTGGGCGGGGTGAACCTAAACTAGACTAAGAGAGAAAGGTCAACTCATAACCTATCATTGGCAAAGCTGTGCATCCATCCCTCGCAGGCCATTACACCGCCTCCGCTCCTACACTTAGTGCTCACCACAGCTGACCTGCTGCTCCTGGAGCACGGTGGCCACAGCGCCAGGGCTGATGGCATCCTCAGAGCTCTGCATCTGGGAGTGCTGCCAGGACGAAGGCTGTAACTGCTCCAGCTTATTTGGAGAAAAGACCAAGGCAGATCACATTTTCTGCTTTTTAGTCAATGGTGTTTTACATTACATCTCAAAGACAGGGAAGGAACCTTTGTGTCCCGCATGGTGTATGCTGTGCCACTGTGACCCTAGGGGTTGTGTGGGAGAGAAACTCCCATATATTATTGCATATATTATTAACTTGTATGGAACACTCTACAAATGATTATGCCAGCCAAAGAAACAAGGGGACTATATGAATTCTGGCTGTTTGCTTAATCACAGGGACCAAGAGGGAATCTTGGCATACATTTTTATTTCTTTACATATTCTCCGTCTCTGTCTCTCTGTCCTCCAATGGCTCCCCTGTAGCCTTCTTTGCTATTTTGCTGTTTCAAATGTAAATTAGATTTAGAATCGGCAACTATTGCCACACACCACTGTTCTCTTTTTATACTTCTTTCCAGAGAAAGGAGGCAGCGGCATCATTTCCCCTGACTGATACGTTCTCCTTCTCTAGGCCTTCTATTATCTGCACATGTTCCCACATCCCTTGATAAAACCTGTCTTCCAAATTGGAAAAGAGAAAGAAGATACAAAAATGAAAAGAATCCTCAGACATGATTACAAAAAATGGGGCAAGAACACTGAAGAAATCGAAATCTTGCCATGACACACATTACATTAGAAATTGTATAAATGTTGCACTACAATCTGATTATACTGCATATAATGGCACAGCCTCATCTCAAACATTGTGCTTCATATTTCTACCTATTTATGTCATTGCGCACACATTTTCTCAACAAAATATTATTACGCTGCCTCTGTAGTGTTTTGGTAGCAGTTCCCGGTGGGAAATGAAAAACATTTCAGCCTCACATAGGCTCTAGTAGAAAATAAACTCTATCCACAAGTGAGTTATGTCTTTTCATCCTCAGCGTGCACACTCTCTGTATCTCTTCACCTTCTTCTCCGCAGACACGTTACATAAGGTACCACGTTTTTATTCCCACCCTTCCTCCATGTGTTTATAGGCCTCCCGTCTCATCTCCAAATCTCTAATCACATTTCCCCAAAGTTGCATTGTGCCTTCCTGACAGCTCAAGTTTCACAGAGTAGAAGAAGGTTGAATTTAGAGGAAAGCAACACTGGCCTAGTTTTTTTTTATTTGTTTGACAAGACTGAACCAATGGCAAAAGCCTGAGGAAAATTTAAAGCCCAGATATTAAAAGCTTAGCACCCAATAATCACAAAAGGTACTTTCCTGTGATGTGCATTTTGCACCAAAGCAAGTGCTGAGATGGAGATGGTGCTTTCTTCTTCCTGTCTGCCGTACTGGGCGGCTGGTGTTGTTTTGCTCTGTGTGTTACCTCGCAATAAAAAAATGGCTGTAGCTCAGATTTAAAATATGTATAACCATATTTAATATATATATGCTGCAATTGAGTGTCATAAAATCATTAATTTGAAACATTGTACAAACAGAGCCACTGGTATAGGATATTTGACGTTCTTTTATTCATCATAGTAGGTAGTGCCCTAGAGTTTGGGTAAGCCATTTATTGCTCTCTGTAGAAATGAATACAGGCACAGGAGATAGGCAGCTGTGTGTTGATGGAAAACTGAGAGTTGTAGTCAGTGGAATCATCCGGTGCTGTTTGTAATAAATACCTGCACAACTTGTGCACACTTGATCCTTCCTGGCCATCGCACAGTGTCCTATGTGATTTGAGAAAAATGCTTATCTCCGCTTAGAATGACTAGTTCTGTCAAAGAAAATATCTCAATATTGAAACAAATGCAAAAGTGTGGTGCATCTTTGTTTGTTAGATAATGAGACTTACTGTAACTTTAAGTATAGTTTAATTTTTTATTTGTCAGTATTGTTTTAATAATATCTTAATTATTTAAATTGTATCCTTAGTCATAGATAATCATTCCATAGCTTGATGAAAAGTGATGTTATTCTGGAATTAGGAAAGTGTGTGCCTTGTCTTGTAGTGAAATAAAATGGTGATAACCAAACTTTCAAACATAATAGAATAGATAGATAGAATCGGAGGGATGAAACCCACAGTTAAATGTAGCCTCTGCATTTAACCCATCCTAGTACTAGGAGCAATGTACATCCAAACCAGGCTTTATGAGGCTATGAGTCTTATTGTAAAGAAAACCATATATTAACCTGACGATGGCTCTTTAAAAAAGTGTAGATGGTCCAACATTTACAAAGACAATGTAACGCACTGCAGGCAAAAACTCATTAGGGTTCATCCTCTGGGGAACAGGAAAATACATAACAATCAAACCAATAGTTTTTAAATCTGGATCAAGCAGTGAACTGAAACACGTTGCTATCCCTACTATTTTAGCTAAAAACAATATTTGTTTTAAAACAAATAACAAATGGTCAGTCTGCAGAGCAAAGTGCTCTTTAACCTGCGGACTAGAGACATTGGACACTTTGTCAATATTCAAGTTTTGTATAAAAGTGTAACTCAGTGACACATTGTTGATACTGACTAAATGTGCAGAATTTTAAAGGCCTTTTGCATTAGAAATATTGAATAGTTTATCTGTAGCTGCTGGGCATTTGACCCGGCAGCCATTAGTCAAGTGTTAAACTGAAGTGTTGCAGTTGTGTCACTAAATCTTCTTGCAGACATTTGGTGTCACCAGGCAGGTCAGATGAAGCTGGGCATTGAACCAGATGTGAATGTATAAATGAGACATATCTGAATAGTGAATTTTCTGAATTGTTTTCCCAAGTTGTCATTTAGAATATTAAACTGCACTTTGTGTGAGCGTTTTACTAGATCGATAAGCATTACAATCTAAATGTATGACTGATGGTTGGCCGGTTCTAGCCAAATCACAGAGGTGAACAATGTTACCCCCTTCAGATGTTATCAACCCATTAAAAGGCTGTTATCAGTGGTCATTGGCTATTCTGATGAGGGATGGCTCTGATCTATCTGGATCACTCTTGTGGTCACAGTAATTATGACTGAGCAAAGGAGAAAGTCTAAAGAGCAAGTCCATGGCTTTGGACAATTATATATATTTAAAAAATCAGGTCTTATCTAATTTCCTAATCATTTTTCCTTGACCTTGATAACAAAACCTAAGAAATAGGTGAGGCAAATTAATCAAGACTGAGGAAAAAACAACCGTGGTGCTAAGAGAATCCGACTGCATGATTAAATGGAAATATTTTCACTAATGACACTTACAATAAATGCCTGACTTTTAAGTGTAACACCTCACTATTCAAACATTTTGAATTGAAAAGCTTAAGATGCACCACTCAACTACTAAATACCTTGCCTTGCATTGATTTCACAGCACTATCCTTATCATTTAGATAATTGGAATGCTCTCAGCACGGCTGTCGATTAGATACTTTGATCTTTCTTTCTTACAGTGCAGACGCTTTTCTGCTTGCTCTTGCCTCTGCTTACTTTTTATGCTGATTTTCCAATTCTTATTCTCTGAAAACTTCGAGCAGCGGCTCCTGGACATTAACTTATCACTGGGACAGTTAATCTTCGTAAATAGACGGAGGTTTTCAGCGATATTTCAACATTTGTACGACAACCTCAGTCTTACAGTAGCGTGGCCTAGCGACAGCTAAAGCCTGGTAGGCTACTGCATGCTATTTAGCTTAAGCTAGTTGGTAGCAAAATGCCTCCGTTCTCTACAGATGACTTCCGCAAACTTCTACAGAAGATGGCTGTGTTGGAAATGAAAATGCAACGGTTGGAAGTTAACGTGGAAGTGAATGGACTATGTCGTGGGAATGACACCACTTTACCAGTGTTGCAAAATAATGGAAAAGGGTATGCTAACTCACAGCAAGTTAGCAACTACAAGGATTCCAAGGAACAGGAGGGCAGTGTACCGGGTAATAAATCTACAAGTGGTAGTCCTCCCTGGAACTCTCTGGGTGCAGAGCCTAAGAGTAAATCATTTCCAAGGGATTTGGGAGGACGAATAACAGGCAGAGCCCAGCGCTCTGAAATCTGTGATGCGACCGGCTGGCCTGCATTGTTATCACCCAGGAAGAGCGCCTCTTCAACCCCTATTCATACTAGGAAACAGCCATGGACAGCTGCTACAGGGAGAACTACAAACAATCCTCCTAAACCACCAAGTGTGCCAATCCAGAACAGATACGCTCTGCTGACCGAGAACCGGAGATCTCTTTCTGATGACCTGGATAACCTGTCCTCTTCACACAGCAGGGTAAGGACCAACAACTACTCCAAAAGTAAAAGGCTAGAGGGAAAGCTAAACGACTGGGCCTGAAACTCTGATTGTGGGTGACTCTGCTGTAAGAAATGTAAAAGGTCTGTGTAGTAAGAACAACACCAAAGTACTCTGTTTTCCCAAGGATATGGTCTCTGACTTGGCTGAGAAGATCCTGCATATTGGGGCTGAACATCCGACTGTGAAGAATGTGGTACTGCACATTGGAACAAATGATGTTGTGAAACAACAGTCAGAAATGCTGAAAAAAGACTTTAAATGTTTGTTGGAAACTGTCAG